>NC_088409.1:6113676-6293676 GCF_034236695.1 Oncorhynchus nerka | reverse complement strand
CTACTGCTACTACTGCTGCTATTACTACTACTACTACTACTACTGCTGCTACTACTACTACTACTACTATTACTACTACTACTACTACTACTGCTGCTATTACTACTATTACTACTACTGTTACTGATACTACTGATACTACTACTACTACTACTACTACTGATACTACTACTACTACTACTGATACTACTACTACTACTATTACTACTACTATTGTAGATCTACATTACAACCCAGCACCTCCCTTCACCTGTTCTATATGTTGTAGATCTACATTACAACCCAGCACCTCCCTTACTGCACCTGTTCTATATGTTGTAGATCTACATAACAACCAAGCACCTCCCTTCGCCTGTTCTATATGTTGTAGATCTACATTACAACTCAGCCCCTCCCTTACTTCACCTGTGCTATATGTTGTAGATCTACATTACAACCAAGCACCTCCCTTCACCTGTTCTATATGTTGCAGATCTACATTACAACTCAGCCCCACCCTTACTTCACCTGTTCTATATGTTGTAGATCTACATTACAACTCAGCCCCTCCCTTTCTTCACCTGTTCTATATGTTGTAGATCTACATCACAACTTAGCACCTCCCTTACGTCACCTGTTCTATATGTTGTAGATCTACATTACAACCAAGCGCCTGCCTTACTTTCCTATCGTCAACTTCCTCTTCATCATCGCTCAGCTGCCTAAACTGCAGTACAGCAAAAACCAAGGTGAGTTATGGTCAACTTTATTGATACTCACAGGGGAAATCAAGGTCAGTTTGAATCAACTTTATTGATACTCACAGGGGAAATCAAGGTCAGTTTGAATCAACTTTATTGATACTCACAGGGGAAATCAAGGTCAGTTTGAATCAACTTTATTGATACTCACAGGGGAAATCAAGGTCAGTTTGAATCAACTTTATTGATATTCACAGGATAAATTCAATTTTTCACCATCATAATGACATATACACTGAGTGTACAAAACATTAAGGACACCTGCTCTTTCCGTGACATAGACTGACCAGGTGAATCCAGGTGAAAGATATGATCCCTTATTTATGTCACTTGTTAAATCCATTTCAATCAGCGTAGATGAAGGGGAGGAGATTTTTAAGCCTTGAAACAATTGAGACATGGATTGTGAATGTTTGCCATTCAGAGGGTGAATGGACAAGACAGAAGATTTAAGTCTCTTTAAAAAGGGTATGGTTTTAGGTACCAGGTAGAGGGCTGGGTCCTGATGGTAGTAGGTACCAGGTAGAGGGCTGGGTTCCCCTGGGTTCTGTTGGTAGTAGGTACCTGAGGTAGGAGGGGCTGGGTTCCCCTGGGTCCTGATGGTAGTAGGTACCAGGTAGAGGGCTGGGTTCCCCTGGGTCCTGATGGTAGTAGGTACCAGGTAGAGGGCTGGGTTCCCCTGGGTCCTGATGGTAGTAGGTACCAGGTAGAGGGCTGGGTCCTGATGGTAGTTACCCCTGGGTCCTGATGGTAGTAGGTACCAGGTAGAGGGCTGGGTTCCCCTGGGTCCTGATGGTAGTAGGTACCAGGTAGAGGGCTGGGTTCCCCTGGGTCCTGATGGTAGTAGGTACCAGGTAGAGGGCTGGGTTCCCCTGGGTCCTGATGGTAGTAGGTACCAGGTAGAGGGCTGGGTTCCCCTGGGTCCTGATGGTAGTAGGTACCAGGTAGAGGGTTGGGTTCCCCTGGGTCCTGATGGTAGTAGGTACCAGGTAGAGGGCTGGGTTCCCCTGGGTCCTGATGGTAGTAGGTACCAGGTAGAGGGCTGGGTTCCCCTGGGTCCTGATGGTAGTAGGTACCAGGTAGAGGGTTGGGTTCCCCTGGGTCCTGATGGTAGTAGGTACCAGGTAGAGGGCTGGGTTCCCCTGGGTCCTGATGGTAGTAGGTACCAGGTAGAGGGCTGGGTTCCCCTGGGTCCTGATGGTAGTAGGTACCAGGTAGTGGGCTGGGTTCCCCTGGGTCCTGATGGTAGTAGGTACCAGGTAGAGGGCTGGGTTCCCTGATGGTAGTAGGTACCAGGTAGATGGGCTGGGTTCCCCTGGGTCCTGATGGTAGTAGGTACCAGGTAGGGCTGGGTTCCCCTGGGTCCTGATGGTAGTAGGTACCAGGTAGAGGGCTGGGTTCCCCTGGGTCCTGATGGTAGTAGGTACCAGGTAGAGGGCTGGGTTCCCCTGGGTCCTGATGGTAGTAGGTACCAGGTAGGGGGCTGGGTTCCCCTGGGTCCTGATGGTAGTAGGTACCAGGTAGTGGGGCTGGGTTCCCTGGGTCCTGATGGTAGTAGGTACCAGGTAGAGGGCTGGGTTCCCCTGGGTCCTGATGGTAGTAGGTACCAGGTAGAGGGCTGGGTTCTGATGGTAGTAGGTACCAGGTAGAGGGCTGGGTCCTGATGGTAGTAGGTACCAGGTAGTGGGCTGGGTTCCCCTGGGTCCTGATGGTAGTAGGTACCAGGTAGAGGGCTGGGTTCCAGGTAGAGGGCTGGGTCCTGATGGTAGTAGGTACCAGGTAGAGGGCTGGGTTCTGATGGTAGTAGGTACCAGGTGAGGGCTGGGTTCCCCTGGGTCCTGATGGTAGTAGGTACCAGGTAGAGGGCTGGGTTCCCCTGGGTCCTGATGGTAGTAGGTACCAGGTAGAGGTTCTGCTGGGTACCAGGTAGGGCTGGGTCCTGATGGTAGTAGGTACCAGGTAGTGGGCTGGGTTCCCTGGGTCCTGATGGTAGTAGGTACCAGGAAGAGGGCTGGGTTCCCCTGGGTCCTGATGGTAGTAGGTACCAGGTAGAGGTTGGGCTTCCCCTGGGTCCTGATGGTAGTAGGTACCAGGTAGAGGGTTGGGTTCCCCTGGGTCCTGATGGTAGTAGGTACCAGGTAGAGGGCTGGGTTCCCCTGGGTCCTGATGGTAGTAGGTACCAGGTAGAGGGTTGGGTTCCCCTGGGTCCTGATGGTAGTAGGTACCAGGTAGAGGGCTGGGTTCCCCTGGGTCCTGATGGTAGTAGGTACCAGGTAGAGGGCTGGGTTCCCCTGGGTCCTGATGGTAGTAGGTACCAGGTAGAGGGCTGGGTTCCCCTGGGTCCTGATGGTAGTAGGTACCAGGTAGAGGGCTGGGTTCCCCTGGGTCCTGATGGTAGTAGGTACCAGGTAGAGGGCTGGGTTCCCCTGGGTCCTGATGGTAGTAGGTACCAGGTAGAGGGCTGGGTTCCCCTGGGTCCTGATGGTAGTAGGTACCAGGTAGAGGGCTGGGTTCCCCTGGGTCCTGATGGTAGTAGGTACCAGGTAGAGGGCTGTTCCCCTGGGTCCTGATGGTAGTAGGTACCAGGTAGAGGGCTGGGTTCCCCTGGGTCCTGATGGTAGTAGGCAGGTCCTGAGGGCTGGTTCCCCTGGGTCCCACCATGTGATTGGCTGGTCCTGACCCTGAGTGTGTGTCCATGTGATTGGCTGGTCCTGACCCATGTTGAGTGTGTCCCACCATGTGATTGGCTGGTCCTGACCCATGTTGAGTGTGTCCATGTGATTGGCTGGTCCTGACCCATATTGAGTGTGTCCCACCACGGGATTGGCTGGTCCTGACCCATATTGAGTGTATCCCACCATGTGATTGGCTGGTCCTGACCCATATTGAGTGTATCCCACCATGTGATTGGCTGGTCCTGACCCATATGGAGTGTATCCCACCATGTGATTGGCTGGTCCTGACCCATATGGAGTGTATCCCACCATGTGATTGGCTGGTCCTGACCCATATGGAGTGTATCCCACCATGTGATTGGCTGGTCCTGACCCATATGGAGTGTATCCCACCATGTGATTGGCTGGTCCTGACCCATATGGAGTGTATCCCACCATGTGATTGGCTGGTCCTGACCCATGTTGAGTGTGTCCCACCACGTGATTGGCTGTATTCTCCTGTTTGTCCAGGGATGACGTGCAGGAAAGCCACCGACCCGGTAGACTGGTCTCCTCTGGTTCTTGGCCTGCTCACTCTGCTGAAGCAGTTCCACTCCAGATACACAGAGCAGTTCCTGGCTCTCATTGGGCAATTCATACGCTCCATCATGGAACAGTGCACCAGGTACGTTTTGATTGATTAGTTGTTTGATTGATTAGTTGTTTGATTGATTAGTTGATTGATTGATTAGTTGTTTAGTTGATTGATTGATTAGTTGATTGATTGATTAGTTGATTGATTGATTCGTTGAGTGATTGATTTGTTGAGTGATTGATTTGTGTGAGTGATTGATTTGTTGAGTGATTGATTTGTGTGAGTGATTGATTTGTTGAGTGATTGATTTGTGTAGTGATTGATTTGTTGAGTGATTGATTTGTTGAGTGATTGATTTGTTGAGTGATTGATTTGTTGAGTGATTGATTTGTTGAGTGATTGATTTGTTGATTGGTTGAGTGATTGATTTGTTGATTGATTGATTTGTTGATTGGTTGAGTGATTGATTTGTTGATTGGTTGATTGGTTGAGTGATTGATTGGTTGAGTGATTGATTTGTTGAGTGATTGATTGGTTGAGTGATTGATTGGTTGATTTGTTTGAGTGATTGATTTGTTGATTGATCGATTTGTTGATTGATTGATTGATTGATTTGTTGATTGATTGATTGATTGATTTGTTGATTGATTGATTGATTGATTGATTTGCCAGTTTAAAAACCTCACATATTCACATTAATTTTAAGAGCGTAAACAGTGATATCACAGTAAAGTCAGATGTATTTCTATATAATACATGTATTGCTAGTGAACGTTGCCCAAGGCTGCTATTTCAAACAGCTCTTTCTTGCAACAAAAAAAACTAACGTTCCCTCCATAGATCTAATCTGTATAAATACCATTTGAATGCTAAAAAAAATGAAGTACATTTTCGTGGATCACTGTGTTATTATATGTGGATTATATTCTGCTTCAAATTGAATGAAATGTAGATTTTGGGTAAATAATTATTTTACAGTCAGAAGATCCCGGACATGCCGTCCGATGTGGTGGGAGCTCTGATGTTTCTGGAGGATTACGTACGCTACACCAAACTGCCTCGCAAGGTAGGATTAGATTAGGATTGGATTAGGATAAAATTGGATTAGGATTGGATTAGGATTAGATTAGGATTGGATTAGGATTAGATTAGGATTGGATTAGGATTGGATTAGGATTGGATTAGGATTGGATTAGGACTGGATTAGGATTGGATTAGATAGGATTAGGATTGGATTAGGATTGGATTAGGATTAGGATTGGATTAGGATTGGATTAGATTTGGATTGGATTAGGATTGGATTAGGATCAGGATTAGATTCGGGTTGGATTAGGATTGGATTAGATTAGGATTGGATTAGGACTAGATTAGGTTTAGGTTAGGTTAGGTTAGGATTGGATTTGGATTAGGATTTGGATTAGGGTTGGATTAGGTTTAGATTAGGATTGGATTAGGACTAGATTCGGATTGGATTAGGATTGGATTGGATTAGGGTTGGATTAGGATTGGATTGGATTAGGGTTGGATTAGGATTGGATTAGGGTTGGATTGGATTCGATTAGGATTAGCAACAACACCCATGGAGGGGAAAAATACTATAGATATTCATCTGGAATATTACATTTTACATGCAAATAATAATCTGTTGTTTTTCTGTCTTTAAAGGTGGCCGAGGCCCACGTGCCAAGTTTCATCTTTGACGAGTTCAGGACAGTCCTGTGAAGATCTGGATAAAGGCCTCGAGTTCAGGACAGTCCTGTGAAGATCTGGATAAAGGCCTCGAGTTCAGGACAGTCCTGTGAAGATCTGGATAAAGGCCTCGAGTTCAGGACAGTCCTGTGAAGATCTGGATAAAGGCCTCGAGTTCAGGACAGTCCTGTGAAGATCTGGATAAAGGCCTCGAGTTCAGGACTGTCCTGTGAAGATCTGGATAAAGGCCTCGAGTTCAGGACAGTCCTGTGAAGATCTGGATAAAGGCCTCGAGTTCAGGACTGTCCTGTGAAGATCTGGATAAAGGCCTCGTTCAGGACTGTCCTGTGAAGATCTGGATAAAGGCCTCGTTCAGGACTGTCCTGTGAAGATCTGGATAAAGGCCTCGAGTTCAGGACAGTCCTGTGAAGATCTGGATAAAGGCCTCGAGTTCAGGACTGTCCTGTGAAGATCTGGATAAAGGCCTCGAGTTCAGGACTGTCCTGTGAAGATCTAGACAAAGGCTTCTTGGTTTAACTTTCTGTTGATTCCTTCATTTTGACTTTAATTAATCTCTTGGTTATGTAATGACCTTTAATGTGCTAGTGCTTTAGTAACACTGTAAATAGTTGGATGGTTTTTAATAACATCATGTGTTACCAGCTTTGGTATAATGTCACTGTGGTAATATGTCATTAATTAAATACAAAAGAGGCTTTGAATAAATCTAATTGTATATAATTTTGTTGAATTTTTTAAATTTCATATAACAACTTTTTTTTAAACATTTTAAAATCCAAGCAATTTACAGTAGTTTTGGTGTCTTTTATTTTGAAGAAATGTCTGGCTGGACTTCCTCCTCCTTCAATGAGACTGGATTCATTGGTCCAGATCTACATGAGCAGATGTTGCATCGACCATCAACCAATGGTTGCGTGCCACGTCATAAACTGTGCCGCCTGGCCATCATAAACTACATTGCTATATCATATAATGTGGATCCTAATAGTTTCCTCATCATACTAGAGCTGGTGTGACATTCTGTGTAATCTCTAAATAAATCCTTCAATAGCATCAACCTATTTCAGGTTACAAAAAACAGGCAAAATGTTGACAACTAGAAGACATCACCAGCATGTCAAGTGGAAGCTTCGCTCCCAGTGTCTCCCGTTTTTAATTCAACACAGGTCGCTTAGACCGTGGTGTTCTCAGTCCTTTCTCTCGTCTCCTGATCCAGATGCTGAACACAGGAATAAAACCACGAGGGGGAATGATTGGTATCTACTCCGATACCCGATGTTAATCTATTCAACATGACAACATGGTAACTAATACATGTGGTGTCGTTACCTGAGTTTTAGACAAAGCAGTAATCTAAGTCCCCTGACTTGGTTTCAAGTGTCTGTGTAGGTACAGGGGTTACCTGACTTGGTGTCAGGTGTCTGTGTGGGTACAGGGGTTACCTGACTTGGTGTCAGGTGTCTGTGTGGGTACAGGGGTTACCTGACTTGGTGTCAGGTGTCTGTGTGGGTACAGGGGTTACCTGACTTGGTGTCTGTGTGGGTACAGGGGTTACCTGACTTGGTGTCAGGTGTCTGTGTGGGTACAGGGGTTACCTGACTTGGTGTCTGTAGGTATAGGGGTTACCTGACTTGGTGTCTGTGGGTACAGGGGTTACCTGACTTGGTGTCTGTGGGTATAGGGGTTACCTGACTTGGTGTCAGGTGTCTGTGTGGGTACAGGGGTTACCTGACTTGGTGTCTGTGTGGGTACAGGGGTTACCTGACTTGGTGTCTGTGTGGGTACAGGGGTTACCTGACTTGGTGTCTGTGTGGGTACAGGGGTTACCTGACTTGGTGTCTGTGGGTACAGGGGTTACCTGACTTGGTGTCTGTGGGTACAGGGGTTACCTGACTTGGTGTCTGTGGGTACAGGGGTTACCTGACTTGGTGTCTGTGTGGGTACAGGGGTTACCTGACTTGGTGTCTGTGTGGGTACAGGGGTTACCTGACTTGGTGTCTGTGTGGGTACAGGGGTTACCTGACTTGGTGTCAGGTGTCTGTGTGGGTACAGGGGTTACCTGACTTGGTGTCAGGTGTCTGTGTGGGTACAGAGGTTACCTGACTTGGTGTCTGTGTGGGTACAGGGGTTACCTGACTTGGTGTCTGTGTGGGTACAGGGGTTACCTGACTTGGTGTCAGGTGTCTGTGTGGGTACAGGGGTTACCTGACTTGGTGTCAGGTGTCTGTGTGGGTACAGGGGTTACCTGACTTGGTGTCAGGTGTCTGTGTGGGTACAGGGGTTACCTGACTTGGTGTCTGTGTGGGTACAGGGGTTACCTGACTTGGTGTCTGTGTGGGTACAGGGGTTACCTGACTTGGTGTCTGTGTGGGTACAGGGGTTACCTGACTTGGTGTCTGTGGGTACAGGGTTACCTGACTTGGTGTCTGTGGGTACAGGGGTTACCTGACTTGGTGTCTGTGTGGGTACAGGGGTTACCTGACTTGGTGTCTGTGGGGGTACAGGGGTTACCTGACTTGGTGTCTGTGGGTACAGGGGTTACCTGACTTGGTGTCTCTGTGGGTACAGGGGTTACCTGACTTGGTGTCTGTCTGGGTACAGGGGTTACCTGACTTGGTGTCTGTGTGGGTACAGGGGTTACCTGACTTGGTGTCTGTGTGGGTACAGGGGTTACCTGACTTGGTGTCTGTGTGGGTACAGGGGTTACCTGACTTGGTGTCTGTGTGGGTACAGGGGTTACCTGACTTGGTGTCTGTGTGGGTACAGGGGTTACCTGACTTGGTGTCTGTGTGGGTACAGGGTTACCTGACTTGGTGTCTGTGTGGGTACAGGGGTTACCTGACTTGGTGTCTGTGTGGGTACAGGGGTTACCTGACTTGGTGTCAGGTGTCTGTGTGGGTACAGGGGTTACCTGACTTGGTGTCAGGTGTCTGTGTGGGTACAGGGGTTACCTGACTTGGTGTCTGTGTGGGTACAGGGGTTACCTGACTTGGTGTCAGGTGTCTGTGTGGGTACAGGGGTTACCTGACTTGGTGTCTGTGTGGGTACAGGGGTTACCTGACTTGGTGTCTGTGTGGGTACAGGGGTTACCTGACTTGGTGTCTGTGTGGGTACAGGGGTTACCTGACTTGGTGTCTGTGTGGGTACAGGGGTTACCTGACTTGGTGTCTGTGTGGGTACAGGGGTTACCTGACTTGGTGTCTGTGTGGGTACAGGGGTTACCTGACTTGGTGTCTGTGGGTACAGGGGTTACCTGACTTGGTGTCTGTGGGTACAGGGGTTACCTGACTTGGTGTCTGTGGGTACAGGGGTTACCTGACTTGGTGTCTGTGTGGGTACAGGGGTTACCTGACTTGGTGTCTGTGTGGGTACAGGGGTTACCTGACTTGGTGTCAGGTGTCTGTGTGGGTACAGGGGTTACCTGACTTGGTGTCTGTGTGGGTACAGGGGTTACCTGACTTGGTGTCTGTAGGTATAGGGGTTACCTGACTTGGTGTCTGTAGGTATAGGGGTTACCTGACTTGGTGTCTGTGGGTACAGGGGTTACCTGACTTGGTGTCTGTGGGTACAGGGGTTACCTGACTTGGTGTCTGTGTGGGTACAGGGGTTACCTGACTTGGTGTCTGTGTGGGTACAGGGGTTACCTGACTTGGTGTCTGTGTGGGTACAGGGGTTACCTGACTTGGTGTCTGTGGGTACAGGGTTACCTGACTTGGTGTCTGTGGGTACAGGGGTTACCTGACTTGGTGTCTGTGTGGGTACAGGGGTTACCTGACTTGGTGTCTGTGTGGGTACAGGGGTTACCTGACTTGGTGTCAGGTGTCTGTGTGGGTACAGGGGTTACCTGACTTGGTGTCTGTGTGGGTACAGGGGTTACCTGACTTGGTGTCTGTGTGGGTACAGGGTTACCTGACTTGGTGTCACTTGGTGTCTGTGTGGGTACAGGGGTTACCTGACTTGGTGTCTGTCTGTGTGGGTACAGGGGTTACCTGACTTGGTGTCTGTGTGGGTACAGGGGTTACCTGACTTGGTGTCAGGTGTCTGTGTGGGTACAGGGGTTACCTGACTTGGTGTCTGTGTGGGTACAGGGGTTACCTGACTTGGTGTCTGTGTGGGTACAGGGGTTACCTGACTTGGTTCAGGTGTCTGTGTGGGTACAGGGGTTACCTGACTTGGTGTCTGTGTGGGTACAGGGGTTACCTGACTTGGTGTCTGTGTGGGTACAGGGGTTACCTGACTTGGTGTCTGTGTGGGTACAGGGGTTACCTGACTTGGTGTCTGTGTGGGTACAGGGGTTACCTGACTTGGTGTCTGTGTGGGTACAGGGGTTACCTGACTTGGTGTCTGTGTGGGTACAGGGGTTACCTGACTTGGTGTCTGTGTGGGTACAGGTGTCTGTGTGGGTACAGGGGTTACCTGACTTGGTGTCTGTGTGGGTACAGGGGTTACCTGACTTGGTGTCTGTGTGGGTACAGGGGTTACCTGACTTGGTGTCTGTGTGGGTACAGGGTTACCTGACTTGGTGTCTGTGTGGGTACAGGGGTTACCTGACTTGGTGTCTGTGTGGGTTACAGGGGTTACCTGACTTGGTGTCTGTGTGGGTACAGGGGTTACCTGACTTGGTGTCTGTGTGGGTACAGGGGTTACCTGACTTGGTGTCTGTGTGGGTACAGGGGTTACCTGACTTGGTGTCTGTGGGTACAGGGGGTTCTGAGGTGTGGGTACAGGGGTTACCTGACTGTGTGGGTACAGGGGTTACCTGACTTGGTGTCTGTGTGGGTACAGGGGTTACCTGACTTGGTGTCTGTGGGTACAGGGGTTACCTGACTTGGTGTCTGTGGGTACAGGGGTTACCTGACTTGGTGTCTGTGGGTACAGGGGTTACCTGACTTGGTGTCTGTGTGGGTACAGGGGTTACCTGACTTGGTGTCAGGTGTCTGTGTGGGTACAGGGGTTACCTGACTTGGTGTCAGGTGTCTGTGTGGGTACAGGGGTTACCTGACTTGGTGTCTGTGTGGGTACAGGGGTTACCTGACTTGGTGTCTGTGTGGGTACAGGGGTTACCTGACTTGGTGTCTGTGGGTACAGGGGTTACCTGACTTGGTGTCTGTGGGTACAGGGGTTACCTGACTTGGTGTCTGTGTGGGTACAGGGGTTACCTGACTTGGTGTCTGTGTGGGTACAGGGGTTACCTGACTTGGTGTCTGTGTGGGTACAGGGGTTACCTGACTTGGTGTCTGTGTGGGTACAGGGGTTACCTGACTTGGTGTCTGTGTGGGTACAGGGGTTACCTGACTTGGTGTCTGTGTGGGTACAGGGGTTACCTGACTTGGTGTCTGTGTGGGTACAGGGGTTACCTGACTTGGTGTCTGTGTGGGTACAGGGGTTACCTGACTTGGTGTCAGGTGTCTGTGTGGGTACAGGGGTTACCTGACTTGGTGTCTGTCTGTGTGGGTACAGGGGTTACCTGACTTGGTGTCTGTGTGGGTACAGGGGTTACCTGACTTGGTGTTGGTACAGGGGTGACTTGGTGTCAGGTGTCTGTGTGGGTACAGGGGTTACCTGACTTGGTGTCTGTGTGGGTACAGGGGTTACCTGACTTGGTGTCTGTGTGGGTACAGGGGTTACCTGACTTGGTGTCTGTGGGTACAGGGGTTACCTGACTTGGTGTCTGTGTGGGTACAGGGGTTACCTGACTTGGTGTCTGTGGGTACAGGGGTTACCTGACTTGGTGTCTGTGTGGGTACAGGGGTTACCTGACTTGGTGTCTGTGGGTACAGGGGTTACCTGACTTGGTGTCTGGTGTGGGTACAGGGGTTACCTGACTTGGTGTCTGTGTGGGTACAGGGGTTACCTGACTTGGTGTCTGTGTGGGTACAGGGGTTACCTGACTTGGTGTCTGTGTGGGTACAGGGGTTACCTGACTTGGTGTCTGTGTGGGTACAGGGGTTACCTGACTTGGTGTCTGTGTGGGTACAGGGGTTACCTGACTTGGTGTCTGTGGGTACAGGGGTTCTGACTTGTGTCTGTGGGTACAGGGGTTACCTGACTTGGTGTCTGTGGGTACAGGGGTTACCTGACTTGGTGTCTGTGGGTACAGGGGTTACCTGACTTGGTGTCAGGTGTCTGTGTGGGTACAGGGGTTACCTGACTTGGTGTCTGTGTGGGTACAGGGGTTACCTGACTTGGTGTCTGTGGGTACAGGGGTTACCTGACTTGGTGTCTGACTTGGTGTGGGTACAGGGGTTACCTGACTTGGTGTCTGTGTGGGTACAGGGGTTACCTGACTTGGTGTCTGTGTGGGTACAGGGGTTACCTGACTTGGTGTCTGTGTGGGTACAGGGGTTACCTGACTTGGTGTCTGTGTGGGTACAGGGGTTACCTGACTTGGTGTCTGTGGGTACAGGGGTTACCTGACTTGGTGTCTGTGGGTACAGGGGTTACCTGACTTGGTGTCTGTGTGGGTACAGGGGTTACCTGACTTGGTGTCTGTGTGGGTACAGGGGTTACCTGACTTGGTGTCTGTGTGGGTACAGGGGTTACCTGACTTGGTGTCTGTGTGGGTACAGGGGTTACCTGACTTGGTGTCTGTGTGGGTACAGGGGTTACCTGACTTGGTGTCTGTGTGGGTACAGGGGTTACCTGACTTGGTGTCTGTGTGGGTACAGGGGTTACCTGACTTGGTGGTGTCTGTGGGTACAGGGGTTACCTGACTTGGTGTCAGGTGTCTGTGTGGGTACAGGGGTTACCTGACTTGGTGTCTGTGTGGGTACAGGGGTTACCTGACTTGGTGTCTGTGTGGGTACAGGGGTTACCTGACTTGGTGTCTGTGTGGGTACAGGGGTTACCTGACTTGGTGTCTGTGTGGGTACAGGGGTTACCTGACTTGGTGTCAGGTGGGTACAGGGGTTACCTGACTTGGTGTCTGTGTGGGTACAGGGGTTACCTGACTTGGTGTCTGTGTGGGTACAGGGGTTACCTGACTTGGTGTCTGTGTGGGTACAGGGGTTACCTGACTTGGTGTCTGTGTGGGTACAGGGGTTACCTGACTTGGTGTCTGTGTGGGTACAGGGGTTACCTGACTTGGTGTCTGTGTGGGTACAGGGGTTACCTGACTTGGTGTCTGTGTGGGTACAGGGGTTACCTGACTTGGTGTCTGTGTGGGTACAGGGGTTACCTGACTTGGTGTCTGTGTGGGTACAGGGGTTACCTGACTTGGTGTCTGTGTGGGTACAGGGGTTACCTGACTTGGTGTCTGTGTGGGTACAGGGGTTACCTGACTTGGTGTCTGTGTGGGTACAGGGGTTACCTGACTTGGTGTCTGTGTGGGTACAGGGGTTACCTGACTTGGTGTCTGTGTGGGTACAGGGGTTACCTGACTTGGTGTCTGTGTGGGTACAGGGGTTACCTGACTTGGTGTCTGTGTGGGTACAGGGGTTACCTGACTTGGTGTCTGTGTGGGTACAGGGGTTACCTGACTTGGTGTCAGGTGTCTGTGTGGGTACAGGGGTTACCTGACTTGGTGTCTGTGGGTACAGGGGTTACCTGACTTGGTGTCTGTGTGGGTACAGGGGTTACCTGACTTGGTGTCTGTGTGGGTACAGGGGTTACCTGACTTGGTGTCTGTGTGGGTACAGGGTTACCTGACTTGGTGTCTGTGTGGGTACAGGGGTTACCTGACTTGGTGTCTGTGTGGGTACAGGGGTTACCTGACTTGGTGTCTGTGTGGGTACAGGGTTACCTGACTTGGTGTCTGTGTGGGTACAGGGGTTACCTGACTTGGTGTCTGTGTGGGTACAGGGGTTACCTGACTTGGTGTCTGTGTGGGTACAGGGGTTACCTGACTTGGTGTCTGTGTGGGTACAGGGGTTACCTGACTTGGTGTCTGTGTGGGTACAGGGGTTACCTGACTTGGTGTCAGGTGTCTGTGTGGGTACAGGGGTTACCTGACTTGGTGTCTGTGTGGGTACAGGGGTTACCTGACTTGGTGTCTGTGTGGGTACAGGGGTTACCTGACTTGGTGTCTGTGGGTACAGGGGTTACCTGACTTGGTGTCTGTGGGTACAGGGGTTACCTGACTTGGTGTCTGTGGGTACAGGGGTTACCTGACTTGGTGTCTGTGTGGGTACAGGGGTTACCTGACTTGGTGTCAGGTGTCTGTGTGGGTACAGGGGTTACCTGACTTGGTGTCTGTGTGGGTACAGGGGTTACCTGACTTGGTGTCTGTGGGTACAGGGGTTACCTGACTTGGTGTCTGTGTGGGTACAGGGGTTACCTGACTTGGTGTCTGTGGGTACAGGGGTTACCTGACTTGGTGTCTGTGGGTACAGGGGTTACCTGACTTGGTGTCAGGTGTCTGTGTGGGTACAGGGGTTACCTGACTTGGTGTCTGTGTGGGTACAGGGGTTACCTGACTTGGTGTCTGTGTGGGTACAGGGGTTACCTGACTTGGTGTCTGTGTGGGTACAGGGGTTACCTGACTTGGTGTCTGTGGGTACAGGGGTTACCTGACTTGGTGTCTGTGGGTACAGGGGTTACCTGACTTGGTGTCTGTGTGGGTACAGGGGTTACCTGACTTGGTGTCTGTGTGGGTACAGGGGTTACCTGACTTGGTGTCTGTGTGGGTACAGGGGTTACCTGACTTGGTGTCTGTGTGGGTACAGGGGTTACCTGACTTGGTGTCTGTGTGGGTACAGGGGTTACCTGACTTGGTGTCTGTGTGGGTACAGGGGTTACCTGACTTGGTGTCTGTGTGGGTACAGGGGTTACCTGACTTGGTGTCTGTGTGGGTACAGGGGTTACCTGACTTGGTGTCTGTGTGTGGGTTACCTGACTTGGTGTCTGTGTGGGGGGTTACCTGACTTGGTGTCTGTGTGGGTACAGGGTTACCTGACTTGGTGTCTGTGTGGGTACAGGGGTTACCTGACTTGGTGTCTGTGTGGGTACAGGGGTTACCTGACTTGGTGTCTGTGTGGGTACAGGGGTTACCTGACTTGGTGTCTGTGTGGGTACAGGGGTTACCTGACTTGGTGTCTGTGTGGTACAGGGGTTACCTGACTTGGTGTCTGTGTGGGTACAGGGGTTACCTGACTTGGTGTCAGGTGTCTGTGTGGGTACAGGGGTTACCTGACTTGGTGTCTGTGTGGGTACAGGGTTACCTGACTTGGTGTCTGTGTGGGTACAGGGGTTACCTGACTTGGTGTCTTACAGGGGTGTCTGTGTGGGTACAGGGGTTACCTGACTTGGTGTCAGGTGTCTGTGTGGGTACAGGGGTTACCTGACTTGGTGTCTGTGTGGGTACAGGGGTTACCTGACTTGGTGTCTGTGTGGGTACAGGGGTTACCTGACTTGGTGTCTGTGTGGGTACAGGGGTTACCTGACTTGGTGTCTGTGTGGGTACAGGGGTTACCTGACTTGGTGTCTGTGTGGGTACAGGGGTTACCTGACTTGGTGTCTGTGTGGGTACAGGGTTACCTGACTTGGTGTCTGTGTGGGTACAGGGGTTACCTGACTTGGTGTCTGTGTGGGTACAGGGGTTACCTGACTTGGTGTCTGTGTGGGTACAGGGGTTACCTGACTTGGTGTCTGTGTGGGTACAGGGGTTACCTGACTTGGTGTCTGTGTGGGTACAGGGGTTACCTGACTTGGTGTCTGTGTGGGTACAGGGGTTACCTGACTTGGTGTCTGTGTGGGTACAGGGGTTACCTGACTTGGTGTCTGTGTGGGTACAGGGGTTACCTGACTTGGTGTCTGTGTGGGTACAGGGGTTACCTGACTTGGTGTCTGTGTGGGTACAGGGGTTACCTGACTTGGTGTCTGTGTGGGTACAGGGGTTACCTGACTTGGTGTCTGTGTTACAGGGTGTCTGTGGGTACAGGGGTTACCTGACTTGGTGTCTGTGTGGGTACAGGGGTTACCTGACTTGGTGTCTGTGTGGGTACAGGGGTTACCTGACTTGGTTGGTGTCTGTGTGGGTACAGGGGTTACCTGACTTGGTGTCTGTGTGGGTACAGGGGTTACCTGACTTGGTGTCTGTGTGGGTACAGGGGTTACCTGACTTGGTGTCTGTGTGGGTACAGGGGTTACCTGACTTGGTGTCTGTGTGGGTACAGGGGTTACCTGACTTGGTGTCAGGTGTCTGTGGGTACAGGGGTTACCTGACTTGGTGTCTGTGTGGGTACAGGGGTTACCTGACTTGGTGTCTGTGTGGGTACAGGGGTTACCTGACTTGGTGTCTGTGTGGGTACAGGGGTTACCTGACTTGGTGTCTGTGTGGGTACAGGGGTTACCTGACTTGGTGTTGGTGGGTACAGGTGTCTGTGTGGGTACAGGGGTTACCTGACTTGGTGTCTGTGGGTACAGGGGTTACCTGACTTGGTGTCTGTCTGTGGGTATAGGGGTTACCTGACTTGGTGTCAGGTGTCTGTGTGGGTACAGGGGTTACCTGACTTGGTGTCTGTGTGGGTACAGGGGTTACCTGACTTGGTGTCTGTGTGGGTACAGGGGTTACCTGACTTGGTGTCTGTGGGTACAGGGGTTACCTGACTTGGTGTCTGTGGGTACAGGGGTTACCTGACTTGGTGTCTGTGTGGGTACAGGGGTTACCTGACTTGGTGTCTGTGTGGGTACAGGGGTTACCTGACTTGGTGTCTGTGTGGGTACAGGGGTTACCTGACTTGGTGTCTGTGTGGGTACAGGGGTTACCTGACTTGGTGTCTGTGTGGGTACAGGGGTTACCTGACTTGGTGTCTGTGTGGGTACAGGGGTTACCTGACTTGGTGTCTGTGTGGGTACAGGGGTTACCTGACTTGGTGTCTGTGTGGGTACAGGGGTTACCTGACTTGGTGTCTGTGTGGGTACAGGGGTTACCTGACTTGGTGTCTGTGTGGGTACCAGGGGTTACCTGACTTGGTGTCAGGTGTCTGTGTGGGTACAGGGGTTACCTGACTTGGTGTCTGTGTGGGTACAGGGGTTACCTGACTTGGTGTCTGTGTGGGTACAGGGGTTACCTGACTTGGTGTCTGTGTGGGTACAGGGGTTACCTGACTTGGTGTCAGGTGTCTGTGTGGGTACAGGGGTTACCTGACTTGGTGTCTGTGTGGGTACAGGGGTTACCTGACTTGGTGTCAGGTGTCTGTGTGGGTACAGGGGTTACCTGACTTGGTGTCTGTGTGGGTACAGGGGTTACCTGACTTGGTGTCTGTGTGGGTACAGGGTTACCTGACTTGGTGTCTGTGTGGGTACAGGGGTTACCTGACTTGGTGTCAGGTGTGTGGGTACAGGGGTTACCTGACTTGGTGTCTGTGTGGGTACAGGGGTTACCTGACTTGGTGTCTGTGTGGGTACAGGGGTTACCTGACTTGGTGTCTGTGTGGGTACAGGGGTTACCTGACTTGGTGTCTGTGTGGGTACAGGGGTTACCTGACTTGGTGTCTGTGTGGGTACAGGGGTTACCTGACTTGGTGTCTGTGTGGGTACAGGGGTTACCTGACTTGGTGTCTGTGTGGGTACAGGGGTTACCTGACTTGGTGTCTGTGTGGGTACAGGGGTTACCTGACTTGGTGTCTGTGGTACCTGACTTGGTGTCTGTGTGGGTACAGGGGTTACCTGACTTGGTGTCTGTGTGGGTACAGGGGTTACCTGACTTGGTGTCTGTGTGGGTACAGGGTTACCTGACTTGGTGTCTGTGTGGGTACAGGGGTTACCTGACTTGGTGTCTGTGTGGGTACAGGGGTTACCTGACTTGGTGTCTGTGTGGGTACAGGGGTTACCTTGGTGTCTTGGTGTCTGTGTGGGTACAGGGGTTACCTGACTTGGTGTCTGGTGGGTCAGGGGTTACCTGACTTGGTGTCTGTGTGGGTACAGGGGTTACCTGACTTGGTGTCTGTGTGGGTACAGGGGTTACCTGACTTGGTGTCTGTGGGTACAGGGGTTACCTGACTTGGTGTCTGTGTGGGTACAGGGGTTACCTGACTTGGTGTCTGTGGGTACAGGGGTTACCTGACTTGGTGTCTGTGTGGGTACAGGGGTTACCTGACTGTCAGGTGTCTGTGTGGGTACAGGGGTTACCTGACTTGGTGTCTGTGTGGGTACAGGGGTTACCTGACTTGGTGTCTGTGTGGGTACAGGGGTTACCTGACTTGGTGTCTGTGTGGGTACAGGGGTTACCTGACTTGGTGTCAGGTGTCTGTGTGGGTACAGGGTTACCTGACTTGGTGTCAGGTGTCTGTGTGGGTACAGGGGTTACCTGACTTGGTGTCTGTGTGGGTACAGGGGTTACCTGACTTGGTGTCTGTGTGGGTACAGGGGTTACCTGACTTGGTGTCTGTGTGGGTACAGGGGTTACCTGACTTGGTGTCTGTGTACAGGGGTTACCTGACTTGGTGTCTGTGGGTACAGGGGTTACCTGACTTGGTGTCTGTGGTGTCTTGGTGTCTGTGGGTACAGGGGTTACCTGACTTGGTGTCTGTGTGGGTACAGGGGTTACCTGACTTGGTGTCTGTGTGGGTACAGGGGTTACCTGACTTGGTGTCTGTGTGGGTACAGGGGTTACCTGACTTGGTGTCTGTAGGTATAGGGGTTACCTGACTTGGTGTCTGTAGGTATAGGGGTTACCTGACTTGGTGTCTGTGGGTACAGGGGTTACCTGACTTGGTGTCTGTGGGTATAGGGGTTACCTGACTTGGTGTCAGGTGTCTGTGTGGGTACAGGGGTTACCTGACTTGGTGTCTGTGTGGGTACAGGGGTTACCTGACTTGGTGTCTGTGTGGGTACAGGGGTTACCTGACTTGGTGTCTGTGTGGGTACAGGGGTTACCTGACTTGGTGTCTGTGTGGGTACAGGGGTTACCTGACTTGGTGTCTGTGTGGGTACAGGGGTTACCTGACTTGGTGTCTGTGTGGGTACAGGGGTTACCTGACTTGGTGTCTGTGTGGGTACAGGGGTTACCTGACTTGGTGTCTGTGTGGGTACAGGGGTTACCTGACTTGGTGTCTGTGTGGGTACAGGGGTTACCTGACTTGGTGTCTGTGTGGGTACAGGGGTTACCTGACTTGGTGTCTGTGTGGGTACAGGGGTTACCTGACTTGGTGTCTGTGTGGGTACAGGGGTTACCTGACTTGGTGTCTGTGTGGGTACAGGGGTTACCTGACTTGGTGTCAGGTGTCTGTGTGGGTACAGGGGTTACCTGACTTGGTGTCTGTGTGGGTACAGGGGTTACCTGACTTGGTGTCTGTGTGGGTACAGGGGTTACCTGACTTGGTGTCTGTGTGGGTACAGGGGTTACCTGACTGTGGTGTCTGTGTGGGTACAGGGGTTACCTGACTTGGTGTCAGGTGTCTGTGTGGGTACAGGGGTTACCTGACTTGGTGTCTGTGTGGGTACAGGGGTTACCTGACTTGGTGTCTGTGTGGGTACAGGGGTTACCTGACTTGGTGTCTGTGTGGGTACAGGGGTTACCTGACTTGGTGTCAGGTGTCTGTGTGGGTACAGGGGTTACCTGACTTGGTGTCTGTCTGTGGTACAGGGGTTACCTGACTTGGTGTCTGTGGGTACAGGGTTACCTGACTTGGTGTCTGTGGGTACAGGGGTTACCTGACTTGGTGTCTGTGTGGGTACAGGGGTTACCTGACTTGGTGTCTGTGTGGGTACAGGGGTTACCTGACTTGGTGTCTGTGTGGGTACAGGGGTTACCTGACTTGGTGTCTGTGTGGGTACAGGGGTTACCTGACTTGGTGTCTGTGTGGGTACAGGGGTTACCTGTCTGTGGTACAGGGTTCTGACTTGGTGTCTGTGTGGGTACAGGGGTTACCTGACTTGGTGTCTGTGTGGGTACAGGGGTTACCTGACTTGGTGTCTGTGTGGGTACAGGGGTTACCTGACTTGGTGTCTGTGTGGGTACAGGGGTTACCTGTGGTGTCTGTGTGGGTACAGGGGTTACCTGACTTGGTGTCTGTGTGGGTACAGGGGTTACCTGACTTGGTGTCAGGTGTCTGTGTGGGTACAGGGGTTACCTGACTTGGTGTCTGTGTGGGTACAGGGGTTACCTGACTTGGTGTCTGTGTGGGTACAGGGGTTACCTGACTTGGTGTCTGTGTGGGTACAGGGGTTACCTGACTTGGTGTCTGTGTGGGTACAGGGGTTACCTGACTTGGTGTCTGTGTGGGTACAGGGGTTACCTGACTTGGTGTCTGTGTGGGTACAGGGGTTACCTGACTTGGTGTCTGTGGGTACAGGGGTTACCTGACTTGGTGTCTGTGTGGGTACAGGGGTTACCTGACTTGGTGTCTGTGTGGGTACAGGGGTTACCTGACTTGGTGTCTGTGTGGGTACAGGGGTTACCTGACTTGGTGTCTGTGTGGGTACAGGGGTTACCTGACTTGGTGTCTGTGTGGGTACAGGGGTTACCTGACTTGGTGTCTGTGTGGGTACAGGGGTTACCTGACTTGGTGTCTGTGTGGGTACAGGGGTTACCTGACTTGGTGTCTGTGTGGGTACAGGGGTTACCTGACTTGGTGTCTGTGTGGGTACAGGGGTTACCTGACTTGGTGTCAGGTGTCTGTGTGGGTACAGGGGTTACCTGACTTGGTGTCTGTGTGGGTACAGGGGTTACCTGACTTGGTGTCTGTGTGGGTACAGGGGTTACCTGACTTGGTGTCTGTGTGGGTACAGGGGTTACCTGACTTGGTGTCTGTGGGTGTCTGTGTGGGTACAGGGGTTACCTGACTTGGTGTCTGTGTGGGTACAGGGGTTACCTGACTTGGTGTCTGTGTGGGTACAGGGGTTACCTGACTTGGTGTCTGTGTGGGTACAGGGGTTACCTGACTTGGTGTCTGTGTGGGTACAGGGGTTACCTGACTTGGTGTCTGTGTGGGTACAGGGGTTACCTGACTTGGTGTCTGTGTGGGTACAGGGGTTACCTGACTTGGTGTCTGTGTGGGTACAGGGGTTACCTGACTTGGTGTCTTACAGGGGTGTCTGGTGTCTGTGTGGGTACAGGGTTACCTGACTTGGTGTCACCTGACTTGGTGTCTGTGTGGGTACAGGGGTTACCTGACTTGGTGTCTGTGTGGGTACAGGGGTTACCTGACTTGGTGTCTGTGTGGGTACAGGGGTTACCTGACTTGGTGTCTGTGTGGGTACAGGGGTTACCTGACTTGGTGTCTGTGTGGGTACAGGGGTTACCTGACTTGGTGTCTGTGTGTGGGTACAGGGTTACCTGACTTGGTGTCTGTGTGGGTACAGGGGTTACCTGACTTGGTGTCTGTGTGGGTACAGGGGTTACCTGACTTGGTGTCTGTGTGGGTACAGGGGTTACCTGACTTGGTGTCTGTGGGTACAGGGGTTACCTGACTTGGTGTCTGTGTGGGTACAGGGGTTACCTGTCTACAGGGGTACCTGACTTGGTGTCTGTGTGGGTACAGGGGTTACCTGACTTGGTGTCTGTGTGGGTACAGGGTTACCTGACTTGGTGTCTGTGTGGGTACAGGGGTTACCTGACTTGGTGTCTGTGTGGGTACAGGGGTTACCTGACTTGGTGTCAGGTGTCTGTGTGGGTACAGGGGTTACCTGACTTGGTGTCAGGTGTCTGTGTGGGTACAGGGGTTACCTGACTTGGTGTCTGTGTGGGTACAGGGGTTACCTGACTTGGTGTCTGTGTGGGTACAGGGGTTACCTGACTTGGTGTCTGTGTGGGTACAGGGGTTACCTGACTTGGTGTCAGGTGTCTGTGTGGGTACAGGGGTTACCTGACTTGGTGTCTGTGTGGGTACAGGGGTTACCTGACTTGGTGTCTGTGTGGGTACAGGGGTTACCTGACCTGGTGTCAGGTGTCTGTGTGGGTACAGGGTTACCTGACTTGGTGTCAGGTGTCTGTGTGGGTACAGGGGTTACCTGACTTGGTGTCTGTGTGGGTACAGGGGTTACCTGACTTGGTGTCAGGTGTCTGTGTGGGTACAGGGGTTACCTGACTTGGTGTCTGTGTGGGTACAGGGGTTACCTGACTTGGTGTCTGTGTGGGTACAGGGGTTACCTGACTTGGTGTCTGTGTGGGTACAGGGGTTACCTGACTTGGTGTCTGTGTGGGTACAGGGGTTACCTGACTTGGTGTCTGTGTGGGTACAGGGGTTACCTGACTTGGTGTCTGTGTGGGTACAGGGGTTACCTGACTTGGTGTCAGGTGTCTGTGTGGGTACAGGGGTTACCTGACTTGGTGTCTGTGTGGGTACAGGGGTTACCTGACTTGGTGTCTGTGTGTACAGGGGTTACCTGACTTGGTGTCTGTGTGGGTTACCTGACTTGGTGTCTGTGTGGGTACAGGGGTTACCTGACTTGGTGTCTGTGTGGGTACAGGGGTTACCTGACTTGGTGTCTGTGTGGGTACAGGGGTTACCTGACTTGGTGTCTGTGTGGGTACAGGGGTTACCTGACTTGGTGTCTGTGTGGGTACAGGGGTTACCTGACTTGGTGTCTGTGTGGGTACAGGGTTACCTGACTTGGTGTCTGTGTGGGTACAGGGGTTACCTGACTTGGTGTCTGTGTGGGTACAGGGGTTACCTGACTTGGTGTCAGGTGTCTGTGTGGGTACAGGGTTACCTGACTTGGTGTCTGTGTGGGTACAGGGGTTACCTGACTTGGTGTCAGGTGTCTGTGTGGGTACAGGGGTTACCTGACTTGGTGTCTGTGTGGGTACAGGGGTTACCTGACTTGGTGTCTGTGTGGGTACAGGGGTTACCTGACTTGGTGTCTGTGTGGGTACAGGGGTTACCTGACTTGGTGTCAGGTGTCTGTGTGGGTACAGGGGTTACCTGACTTGGTGTCTGTGTGGGTACAGGGGTTACCTGACTTGGTGTCTGTGTGGGTACAGGGGTTACCTGACTTGGTGTCTGTGTGGGTACAGGGGTTACCTGACTTGGTGTCAGGTGTCTGTGTGGGTACAGGGGTTACCTGACTTGGTGTCAGGTGTCTGTGTGGGTACAGGGGTTACCTGACTTGGTGTCTGTGTGGGTACAGGGGTTACCTGACTTGGTGTCTGTGTGGGTACAGGGGTTACCTGACTTGGTGTCAGGTGTCTGTGTGGGTACAGGGGTTACCTGACTTGGTGTCTGTGTGGGTACAGGGGTTACCTGACTTGGTGTCTTACAGGGGGACTTGGTGTCTGTGTGGGTACAGGGGTTACCTGACTTGGTGTCTGTGTGGGTACAGGGGTTACCTGACTTGGTGTCTGTGTGGGTACAGGGGTTACCTGACTTGGTGTCTGTGTGGGTACAGGGGTTACCTGACTTGGTGTCAGGTGTCTGTGTGGGTACAGGGGTTACCTGACTTGGTGTCTGTAGGTATAGGGGTTACCTGACTTGGTGTCTGTGTGGGTACAGGGGTTACCTGACTTGGTGTCTGTGTGGGTACAGGGGTTACCTGACTTGGTGTCTGTGTGGGTACAGGGGTTACCTGACTTGGTGTCTGTGGGTACAGGGGTTACCTGACTTGGTGTCAGGTGTCTGTGTGGGTACAGGGGTTACCTGACTTGGTGTCAGGTGTCTGTGTGGGTACAGGTACAGGGGTTACCTGACTTGGTGTCTGTGTGGGTACAGGGGTTACCTGACTTGGTGTCTGTGTGGGTACAGGGGTTACCTGACTTGGTGTCAGGTGTGTGGGTACAGGGGTTACCTGACTTGGTGTCAGGTGTCTGTGTGGGTACAGGGGTTACCTGACTTGGTGTCAGGTGTCTGTGTGGGTACAGGGGTTACCTGACTTGGTGTCAGGTGTCTGTGTGGGTACAGGGGTTACCTGACTTGGTGTCTGTGGGTACAGGGGTTACCTGACTTGGTGTCAGGTGTCTGTGTGGGTACAGGGGTTACCTGATTTGGTGTCTGTGTGGGTACAGGGGTTACCTGACTTGGTGTCAGGTGTCTGTGTGGGTACAGGGGTTACCTGACTTGGTGTCAGGTGTCTGTGTGGGTACAGGGGTTACCTGACTTGGTGTCTGTGTGGGTACAGGGGTTACCTGACTTGGTGTCTGTAGGTATAGGGGTTACCTGACTTGGTGTCTGTAGGTACAGGGGTTACCTGACTTGGTGTCAGGTGTCTGTGTGGGTATAGGGGTTACCTGACTTGGTGTCAGTGTCTGTGTGGGTACAGGGGTTACCTGACTTGGTGTCAGGTGTCTGTGTGGGTACAGGGGTTACCTGACTTGGTGTCTGTGTGGGTACAGGGGTTACCTGACTTGGTGTGAGGTGTCTGTGTAGGTATAGGGGTTACCTGACTTGGTGTCCAGTGTCTGTGTGGGTACAGAGGTTACCTGACTTGGTGTCTGTGTGGGTACAGGGGTTACCTGACTTGGTGTCTGTGTGGGTACAGGGGTTACCTGACTTGGTGTCTGTGTGGGTACAGGGGTTACCTGACTTGGTGTCAGGTGTCTGTGTGGGTACAGAGGTTACCTGACTTGGTGTCTGTGTGGGTACAGGGGTTACCTGACTTGGTGTCTGTGTGGGTACAGGGGTTACCTGACTTGGTGTCTGTGTGGGTACAGGGGTTACCTGACTTGGTGTCAGGGGTTACCTGACTTGGTGTCTGTGTGGGTACAGGGGTTACCTGACTTGGTGTCTGTGTGGGTACAGGGGTTACCTGACTTGGTGTCTGTGTGGGTACAGGGGTTACCTGACTTGGTGTCTGTGTGGGTACAGGGGTTACCTGACTTGGTGTCTGTGTGGGTACAGGGGTTACCTGACTTGGTGTCTGTGTGGGTACAGGGTTACCTGACTTGGTGTCTGTGTGGGTACAGGGGTTACCTGACTTGGTGTCTGTGTGGGTACAGGGGTTACCTGACTTGGTGTCAGGTGTCTGTGTGGGTACAGGGGTTACCTGACTTGGTGTCTGTGTGGGTACAGGGGTTACCTGACTTGGTGTCTGTGTGGGTACAGGGGTTACCTGACTTGGTGTCTGTGTGGGTACAGGGGTTACCTGACTTGGTGTCAGGTGTCTGTGTGGGTACAGGGTTACCTGACTTGGTGTCTGTGTGGGTACAGGGGTTACCTGACTTGGTGTCTGTGTGGGTACAGGGGTTACCTGACTTGGTGTCTGTCTACAGGGGTTACCTGACTTGGTGTCTGTGTGGGTACAGGGGTTACCTGACTTGGTGTCTGTGTGGGTACAGGGGTTACCTGACTTGGTGTCTGTGTGGGTACAGGGGTTACCTGACTTGGTGTCTGTGTGGGTACAGGGGTTACCTGACTTGGTGTCTGTGTGGGTACAGGGGTTACCTGACTTGGTGTCAGGTGTCTGTGTGGGTACAGGGGTTACCTGACTTGGTGTCTGTGTGGGTACAGGGGTTACCTGACTTGGTGTCTGTGTGGGTACAGGGGTTACCTGACTTGGTGTCAGGTGTGTGGGTACAGGGGTTACCTGACTTGGTGTCTGTGTGGGTACAGGGGTTACCTGACTTGGTGTCTGTTAGGGGTTCAGGTGTCTGTGTGGGTACAGGGGTTACCTGACTTGGTGTCTGTGTGGGTACAGGGGTTACCTGACTTGGTGTCTGTGTGGGTACAGGGGTTACCTGACTTGGTGTCTGTGTGGGTACAGGGGTTACCTGACTTGGTGTCAGGTGTCTGTGTGGGTACAGGGGTTACCTGACTTGGTGTCTGTAGGTATAGGGGTTACCTGACTTGGTGTCTGTGTGGGTACAGGGGTTACCTGACTTGGTGTCTGTGTGGGTACAGGGGTTACCTGACTTGGTGTCTGTGTGGGTACAGGGGTTACCTGACTTGGTGTCTGTGTGGGTACAGGGGTTACCTGACTTGGTGTCTGTGTGGGTACAGGGGTTACCTGACTTGGTGTCAGGTGTCTGTGTGGGTACAGGGGTTACCTGACTTGGTGTCTGTGTAGGTATAGGGGTTACCTGACTTGGTGTCAGGTGTCTGTGTGGGTACAGGGGTTACCTGACTTGGTGTCTGTGTGGGTACAGGGGTTACCTGACTTGGTGTCTGTGGGTATAGGGGTTACCTGACTTGGTGTGGTGTCTGTGTGGGTACAGGGGTTACCTGACTTGGTGTCAGGTGTCTGTGTGGGTACAGGGGTTACCTGACTTGGTGTCAGGTGTCTGTGTGGGTACAGGGGTTACCTGACTTGGTGTCAGGTGTCTGTGTGGGTACAGGGGTTACCTGACTTGGTGTCTGTGTGTGGGTACAGGGGTTACCTGACTTGGTGTCTGTGGGTGTTCTGACTTGGTGTCTGTCTGTGGGTACAGGGGTTACCTGACTTGGTGTCTGTGTGGGTACAGGGTTACCTGACTTGGTGTCAGGTGTCTGTGTGGGTACAGAGGTTACCTGACTTGGTGTCAGGTGTCTGTGTGGGTATAGGGGTTACCTGACTTGGTGTCTGTGTGGGTATAGGGGTTACCTGATTTGGTGCCTGTCTAGGGGTTACCTGACTTGGTGTCTGTGGGTATAGGGGTTAACTGACTTGGTGTCAGGTGTCTGTGTGGGTACAGGGGTTACCTGACTTGGTGTCCAGTGTCTGTGTGGGTACAGGGGTTACCTGACTTGGTGTCAGGTGTCTGTGTGGGTACAGGGGTTACCTGACTTGGTGTCTGTGGGTACAGGGGTTACCTGACTTGGTGTGAGGTGTCTGTGTAGGTATAGGGGTTACCTGACTTGGTGTCCAGTGTCTGTGTGGGTACAGAGGTTACCTGACTTGGTGTCTGTGTGGGTACAGGGGTTACCTGACTTGGTGTCTGTGTGTGGGTACAGGGGTTACCTGACTTGGTGTCTGGTGGGTACAGGGGTTACCTGACTTGGTGTCTGTGTGGGTACAGGGGTTACCTGACTTGGTGTCAGGTGTCTGTGTGGGTACAGAGGTTACCTGACTTGGTGTCTGTGTGGGTACAGAGGTTACCTGACTTGGTGTCTGTGTGGGTACAGGGTTACCTGACTTGGTGTCTGTGTGGGTACAGGGGTTACCTGACTTGGTGTCTGTGTGGGTACAGGGGTTACCTGACTTGGTGTCTGTGTGGGTACAGGGGTTACCTGACTTGGTGTCAGGTGTCTGTGTGGGTACAGGGGTTACCTGACTTGGTGTCTGTGTGGGTACAGGGGTTACCTGACTTGGTGTCTGTGTGGGTACAGGGGTTACCTGACTTGGTGTCTGTGTGGGGGGTTACCTGACTTGGTGTCTGTGTGGGTACAGGGGTTACCTGACTTGGTGTCAGGTGTCTGTGTGGGTACAGGGGTTACCTGACTTGGTGTCAGGTGTCTGTGTGGGTACAGAGGTTACCTGACTTGGTGTCTGTGTGGGTACAGGGGTTACCTGACTTGGTGTCTGTGTGGGTACAGGGGTTACCTGACTTGGTGTCTGTGTGGGTACAGGGGTTACCTGACTTGGTGTCAGGTGTCTGTGTGGGTACAGGGGTTACCTGACTTGGTGTCAGGTGTCTGTGTGGGTACAGGGGTTACCTGACTTGGTGTCTGTGTGGGTACAGGGGTTACCTGACTTGGTGTCAGGTGTCTGTGTGGGTACAGGGGTTACCTGACTTGGTGTCTGTGTGGGTACAGGGGTTACCTGACTTGGTGTCTGTGTGGGTACAGGGGTTACCTGACTTGGTGTCTGTGTGGGTACAGGGGTTACCTGACTTGGTGTCTGTGGGTACAGGGGTTACCTGACTTGGTGTCTGTGTGGGTACAGGGGTTACCTGACTTGGTGTCTGTGTGGGTACAGGGGTTACCTGACTTGGTGTCTGTGTGGGTACAGGGGTTACCTGACTTGGTGTCTGTGTGGGTACAGGGGTTACCTGACTTGGTGTCTGTGGGTACAGGGGTTACCTGACTTGGTGTCTGTGTGGGTACAGGGGTTACCTGACTTGGTGTCAGGTGTCTGTGTGGGTACAGGGGTTACCTGACTTGGTGTCAGGTGTCTGTGTGGGTACAGGGGTTACCTGACTTGGTGTCTGTGTGGGTACAGGGGTTACCTGACTTGGTGTCAGGTGTCTGTGTGGGTACAGGGGTTACCTGACTTGGTGTCTGTGTGGGTACAGGGGTTACCTGACTTGGTGTCTGTGTGGGTACAGGGGTTACCTGACTTGGTGTCTGTGTGGGTACAGGGGTTACCTGACTTGGTGTCTGTGTGGGTACAGGGGTTACCTGACTTGGTGTCAGGTGTCTGTGTGGGTACAGGGGTTACCTGACTTGGTGTCAGGTGTCTGTGTGGGTACAGAGGTTACCTGACTTGGTGTCTGTGTGGGTACAGGGGTTACCTGACTTGGTGTCTGTGTGGGTACAGGGGTTACCTGACTTGGTGTCAGGTGTCTGTGTGGGTACAGGGGTTACCTGACTTGGTGTCAGGTGTCTGTGTGGGTACAGGGGTTACCTGACTTGGTGTCAGGTGTCTGTGTGGGTACAGGGGTTACCTGACTTGGTGTCTGTGTGGGTACAGGGGTTACCTGACTTGGTGTCTGTGTGGGTACAGGGGTTACCTGACTTGGTGTCTGTGTGGGTACAGGGGTTACCTGACTTGGTGTCTGTGTGGGTACAGGGGTTACCTGACTTGGTGTCTGTGGGTACAGGGGTTACCTGACTTGGTGTCTGTGTGGGTACAGGGGTTACCTGACTTGGTGTCTGTGTGGGTATATGGGTTACCTGACTTGGTGTCTGTGTGGGTACAGGGGTTACCTGACTTGGTGTCAGGTGTCTGTGTGGGTACAGGGGTTACCTGACTTGGTGTCAGGTGTCTGTGTGGGTACAGGGGTTACCTGACTTGGTGTCTGTGTGGGTACAGGGGTTACCTGACTTGGTGTCTGTGTGGGTACAGGGGTTACCTGACTTGGTGTCTGTGTGGGTACAGGGGTTACCTGACTTGGTGTCTGTGTGGGTACAGGGGTTACCTGACTTGGTGTCTGTGTGGGTACAGGGGTTACCTGACTTGGTGTCTGTGTGGGTACAGGGGTTACCTGACTTGGTGTCAGGTGTCTGTGTGGGTACAGGGGTTACCTGACTTGGTGTCTTGGTGTCTGTGTGGGTACAGAGGTTACCTGACTTGGTGTCTGTGTGGGTACAGGGGTTACCTGACTTGGTGTCTGTGTGGGTACAGTACAGGGGTTACCTGACTTGGTGTCAGGTGTCTGTGTGGGTACAGGGGTTACCTGACTTGGTGTCAGGTGTCTGTGTGGGTACAGGGGTTACCTGACTTGGTGTCAGGTGTCTGTGTGGGTACAGGGGTTACCTGACTTGGTGTCTGTGTGGGTACAGGGGTTACCTGACTTGGTGTCTGTGTGGGTACAGGGGTTACCTGACTTGGTGTCTGTGTGGGTACAGGGTTACCTGACTTGGTGTCTGTGTGGGTACAGGGGTTACCTGACTTGGTGTCTGTGTGGGTACAGGGGTTACCTGACTTGGTGTCTGTGTGGGTACAGGGGTTACCTGACTTGGTGTCTGTGTGGGTACATGGGTTACCTGACTTGTGTGTCTGTGTGGGTACAGGGGTTACCTGACTTGGTGTCTGTGTGGGTACAGGGTTACCTGACTTGGTGTCTGTGTGGGTACAGGGGTTACCTGACTTGGTGTCTGTGTGGGTACAGGGGTTACCTGACTTGGTGTCTGTGTGGGTACAGGGGTTACCTGACTTGGTGTCTGTGTGGGTACAGGGGTTACCTGACTTGGTGTCTGTGTGGGTACAGGGGTTACCTGACTTGGTGTCTGTGTGGGTACAGGGGTTACCTGACTTGGTGTCTGTGGGTACAGGGGTTACCTGACTTGGTGTCTGTGTGGGTACAGGGGTTACCTGACTTGGTGTCTGTGTGGGTACAGGGGTTACCTGACTTGGTGTCAGGTGTCTGTGTGGGTACAGGGGTTACCTGACTTGGTGTCAGGTGTCTGTGGGTACAGAGGTTACCTGACTTGGTGTCTGTGTGGGTACAGGGGTTACCTGACTTGGTGTCTGTGTGGGTACAGGGGTTACCTGACTTGGTGTCAGGTGTCTGTGTGGGTACAGGGGTTACCTGACTTGGTGTCAGGTGTCTGTGTGGGTACAGGGGTTACCTGACTTGGTGTCTGTGTGGGTACAGGGGTTACCTGACTTGGTGTCTGTGTGGGTACAGGGGTTACCTGACTTGGTGTCTGTGTGGGTACAGGGGTTACCTGACTTGGTGTCAGGTGTCTGTGTGGGTACAGGGGTTACCTGACTTGGTGTCAGGTGTCTGTGTGGGTACAGAGGTTACCTGACTTGGTGTCTGTGTGGGTACAGGGGTTACCTGACTTGGTGTCTGTGTGGGTACAGGGGTTACCTGACCTGGTGTCAGGTGTCTGTGTGGGTACAGGGGTTACCTGACTTGGTGTCAGGTGTCTGTGTGGGTACAGGGGTTACCTGACTTGGTGTCTGTGTGGGTACAGGGTTACCTGACTTGGTGTCAGGTGTCTGTGGTACAGGGGTTACCTGACTTGGTGTCTGTGTGGGTACAGGGGTTACCTGACTTGGTGTCTGTGTGGGTACAGGGGTTACCTGACTTGGTGTCTGACTTGGTGTCTGTGTGGGTACAGGGGTTACCTGACTTGGTGTCTGTCTGTGGGTACAGGGGTTACCTGACTTGGTGTCTGTGTGGGTACAGGGTTACCTGACTTGGTGTCAGGTGTCTGTGTGGGTACAGGGGTTACCTGACTTGGTGTCTGTGTGGGTACAGGGGTTACCTGACTTGGTGTCAGGTGTCTGTGTGGGTACAGGGGTTACCTGACTTGGTGTCTGTGGTAGGGGTTACCTGACTTGGTGTCTGTGTGGGTACAGGGGTTACCTGACTTGGTGTCTGTGTGGGTACAGGGGTTACCTGACTTGGTGTCAGGTGTCTGTGTGGGTACAGGGGTTACCTGACTTGGTGTCTGTGGGTACAGGGGTTACCTGACTTGGTGTCAGGTGTCTGTGTGGGTACAGGGGTTACCTGACTTGGTGTCTGTGGGTACAGGGTTACCTGACTTGGTGTCAGGTGTCTGTGTGGGTACAGGGGTTACCTGACTTGGTGTCTGTGTGGGTACAGGGGTTACCTGACTTGGTGTCTGTGGGTACAGGGGTTACCTGACTTGGTGTCAGGTGTCTGTGTGGGTACAGGGGTTACCTGACTTCAGGTGTCTGTGTGGGTACAGGGGTTACCTGACTTGGTGTGGTGTCTGTGTGGGTACAGGGGTTACCTGACTTGGTGTCAGGTGTCTGTGTGGGTACAGGGGTTACCTGACTTGGTGTCTGTGGGTACAGGGGTTACCTGACTTGGTGTCTGTGTGGGTACAGGGGTTACCTGACTTGGTGTCTGTGTGGGTACAGGGGTTACCTGACTTGGTGTCAGGTGTCTGTGTGGGTACAGGGGTTACCTGACTTGGTGTCTGTGTGGGTACAGGGGTTACCTGACTTGGTGTCAGGTGTCTGTGTGGGTACAGGGGTTACCTGACTTGGTGTCTGTGTGGGTACAGGGGTTACCTGACTTGGTGTCTGTGTGGGTACAGGGGTTACCTGACTTGGTGTCTGTGTGGGTACAGGGGTTACCTGACTTGGTGTCTGTGTGGGTACAGGGGTTACCTGACTTGGTGTCTGTGTGGGTACAGGGGTTACCTGACTTGGTGTCTGTGTGGGTACAGGGGTTACCTGACTTGGTGTCTGTGTGGGTACAGGGGTTACCTGACTTGGTTGTGGGTACAGGGGTTACCTGACTTGGTGTCTGTGTGGGTACAGGGGTTACCTGACTTGGTGTCAGGTGTCTGTGTGGGTACAGGGGTTACCTGACTTGGTGTCAGGTGTCTGTGTGGGTACAGGGGTTACCTGACTTGGTGTCTGTGTGGGTACAGGGGTTACCTGACTTGGTGTCAGGTGTCTGTGTGGGTACAGGGGTTACCTGACTTGGTGTCTGTGTGGGTACAGGGGTTACCTGACTTGGTGTCTGTGTGGGTACAGGGGTTACCTGACTTGGTGTCTGTGTGGGTACAGGGGTTACCTGACTTGGTGTCTGTGTGGGTACAGGGGTTACCTGACTTGGTGTCAGGTGTCTGTGTGGGTACAGGGGTTACCTGACTTGGTGTCAGGTGTCTGTGTGGGTACAGGGGTTACCTGACTTGGTGTCTGTGTGGGTACAGGGGTTACCTGACTTGGTGTCTGTGTGGGTACAGGGGTTACCTGACTTGGTGTCAGGTGTCTGTGTGGGTACAGGGGTTACCTGACTTGGTGTGGTGTCTGTGTGGGTACAGGGGTTACCTGACTTGGTGTCTGTACAGGGGTTACCTGACTTGGTGTCAGGTGTCTGTGTGGGTACAGGGGTTACCTGACTTGGTGTCAGGTGTGTGGGTACAGGGGTTACCTGACTTGGTGTCTGTGTGGGTACAGGGGTTACCTGACTTGGTGTCTGTGTGGGTACAGGGGTTACCTGACTTGGTGTCTGTGTGGGTACAGGGGTTACCTGACTTGGTGTCTGTGTGGGTACAGGGGTTACCTGACTTGGTGTCTGTGTGGGTACAGGGGTTACCTGACTTGGTGTCTGTGGGTACAGGGGTTACCTGACTTGGTGTCTGTGTGGGTACAGGGGTTACCTGACTTGGTGTCAGGTGTCTGTGTGGGTACAGGGGTTACCTGACTTGGTGTCAGGTGTCTGTGTGGGTACAGGGGTTACCTGACTTGGTGTCTGTGTGGGTACAGGGGTTACCTGACTTGGTGTCAGGTGTCTGTGTGGGTACAGGGGTTACCTGACTTGGTGTCTGTGTGGGTACAGGGGTTACCTGACTTGGTGTCTGTGTGGGTACAGGGGTTACCTGACTTGGTGTCTGTGTGGGTACAGGGGTTACCTGACTTGGTGTCTGTGTGGGTACAGGGTTACCTGACTTGGTGTGGTGTCTGTGTGGGTACAGGGGTTACCTGACTTGGTGTCAGGTGTCTGTGTGGGTACAGGGGTTACCTGACTTGGTGTCTGTGTGGGTACAGGGGTTACCTGACTTGGTGTCTGTCTGTGGGTACAGGGGTTACCTGACTTGGTGTCAGGTGTCTGTGTGGGTACAGGGGTTACCTGACTTGGTGTCAGGTGTCTGTGTGGGTACAGGGGTTACCTGACTTGGTGTCTGTGTGGGTACAGGGGTTACCTGACTTGGTGTCAGGTGTGTGGGTACAGGGGTTACCTGACTTGGTGTCTGTGTGGGTACAGGGGTTACCTGACTTGGTGTCTGTGTGGGTACAGGGGTTACCTGACTTGGTGTCTGTGTGGGTACAGGGGTTACCTGACTTGGTGTCTGTGTGGGTCAGGGGTTACCTGACTTGGTGTCTGTGTGGGTACAGGGTTACCTGACTTGGTGTCTGTGTGGGTACAGGGGTTACCTGACTTGGTGTCTGTGTGGGTACAGGGGTTACCTGACTTGGTGTCTGTGTGGGTACAGGGGTTACCTGACTTGGTGTCTGTGTGGGTACAGGGGTTACCTGACTTGGTGTCTGTGTGGGTACAGGGGTTACCTGACTTGGTGTCTGTGTGGGTACAGGGGTTACCTGACTTGGTGTCTGTGTGGGTACAGGGGTTACCTGACTTGGTGTCTGTGGGTACAGGGGTTACCTGACTTGGTGTCTGTGTGGGTACAGGGGTTACCTGACTTGGTGTCTGTGTGGGTACAGGGGTTACCTGACTTGGTGTCTGTGTGGGTACAGGGGTTACCTGACTTGGTGTCAGGTGTCTGTGTGGGTACAGGGGTTACCTGACTTGGTGTCAGGTGTCTGTGTGGGTACAGGGGTTACCTGACTTGGTGTCTGTGTGGGTACAGGGGTTACCTGACTTGGTGTCTGTGTGGGTACAGGGGTTACCTGACTTGGTGTCAGGTGTCTGTGTGGGTACAGGGGTTACCTGACTTGGTGTCAGGTGTCTGTGTGGGTACAGGGGTTACCTGACTTGGTGTCTGTGTGGGTACAGGGGTTACCTGACTTGGTGTCTGTGTGGGTACAGGGGTTACCTGACTTGGTGTCTGTGTGGGTACAGGGGTTACCTGACTTGGTGTCAGGTGTCTGTGTGGGTACAGGGGTTACCTGACTTGGTGTCAGGTGTCTGTGTGGGTACAGGGTTACCTGACTTGGTGTCTGTGTGGGTACAGGGGTTACCTGACTTGGTGTCTGTGTGGGTACAGGGGTTACCTGACTGGTTCAGGTGTCTGTGTGGGTACAGGGGTTACCTGACTTGGTGTCAGGTGTCTGTGTGGGTACAGGGGTTACCTGACTTGGTGTCTGTGTGGGTACAGGGGTTACCTGACTTGGTGTCAGGTGTCTGTGTGGGTACAGGGGTTACCTGACTTGGTGTCTGTGTGGGTACAGGGGTTACCTGACTTGGTGTCTGTGTGGGTACAGGGGTTACCTGACTTGGTGTCTGTGTGGGTACAGGGGTTACCTGACTTGGTGTCTGTGTGGGTACAGGGGTTACCTGACTTGGTGTCTGTGTGGGTACAGGGGTTACCTGACTTGGTGTCTGTGTGGGTACAGGGGTTACCTGACTTGGTGTCAGGTGTCTGTGTGGGTACAGGGGTTACCTGACTTGGTGTCTGTGTGGGTACAGGGGTTACCTGACTTGGTGTCAGGTGTCTGTGTGGGTACAGGGGTTACCTGACTTGGTGTCTGTGTGGGTACAGGGGTTACCTGACTTGGTGTCTGTGTGGGTACAGGGGTTACCTGACTTGGTGTCTGTGTGGGTACAGGGGTTACCTGACTTGGTGTCAGGTGTCTGTGTGGGTACAGGGGTTACCTGACTTGGTGTCTGTAGGTATAGGGGTTACCTGACTTGGTGTCAGGTGTCTGTGTGGGTACAGGGGTTACCTGACTTGGTGTCTGTAGGTATAGGGGTTACCTGACTTGGTGTCAGGTGTCTGTGTGGGTATAGGGGTTACCTGACTTGGTGTCTGTGTGGGTACAGGGGTTACCTGACTTGGTGTCTGTAGGTATAGGGGTTACCTGACTTGGTGTCAGGTGTCTGTGTGGGTACAGGGGTTACCTGACTTGGTGTCAGGTGTCTGTGTGGGTATAGGGGTTACCTGACTTGGTGTCAGGTGTCTGTGTGGGTACAGGGGTTACCTGACTTGGTGTCAGGTGTCTGTGTGGGTACAGGGGTTACCTGACTTGGTGTCTGTGGGTATAGGGGTTACCTGACTTGGTGTCAGGTGTCTGTGTGGGTACAGGGGTTACCTGATTTGGTGTCTGTGTGGGTACAGGGGTTACCTGACTTGGTGTCAGGTGTCTGTGTGGGTACAGAGGTTACCTGACTTGGTGTCAGGTGTCTGTGTGGGTATAGGGGTTACCTGATTTGGTGTCTGTGTGGGTATAGGGGTTACCTGATTTGGTGCCTGTAGGTATAGGGGTTACCTGACTTGGTGTCTGTGGGTATAGGGGTTAACTGACTTGGTGTCAGGTGTCTGTGTGGGTATAGGGGTTAACTGACTTGGTGTCCAGTGTCTGTGTGGGTACAGGGGTTACCTGACTTGGTGTCAGGTGTCTGTGTGGGTACAGGGGTTACCTGACTTGGTGTCTGTGGGTACAGGGGTTAACTGACTTGGTGTGAGGTGTCTGTGTAGGTATAGGGGTTAACTGACTTGGTGTCCAGTGTCTGTGTGGGTACAGAGGTTACCTGACTTGGTGTCTGTGTGGGTACAGGGGTTACCTGACTTGGTGTCTGTGTGGGTACAGGGGTTACCTGACTTGGTGTCTGTGTGGGTACAGGGGTTACCTGACTTGGTGTCAGGTGTCTGTGTGGGTACAGAGGTTACCTGACTTGGTGTCTGTGTGGGTACAGAGGTTACCTGACTTGGTGTCTGTGTGGGTACAGGGGTTACCTGACTTGGTGTCTGTGTGGGTACAGGGGTTACCTGACTTGGTGTCTGTGTGGGTACAGGGGTTACCTGACTTGGTGTCTGTGTGGGTACAGGGGTTACCTGACTTGGTGTCAGGTGTCTGTGTGGGTACAGGGGTTACCTGACTTGGTGTCTGTGTGGGTACAGGGGTTACCTGACTTGGTGTCTGTGTGGGTACAGGGGTTACCTGACTTGGTGTCTGTGTGGGTACAGGGGTTACCTGACTTGGTGTCTGTGTGGGTACAGGGGTTACCTGACTTGGTGTCAGGTGTCTGTGTGGGTACAGAGGTTACCTGACTTGGTGTCTGTGTGGGTACAGGGGTTACCTGACTTGGTGTCTGTGTGGGTACAGGGGTTACCTGACTTGGTGTCAGGTGTCTGTGTGGGTACAGGGGTTACCTGACTTGGTGTCAGGTGTCTGTGTGGGTACAGGGGTTACCTGACTTGGTGTCAGGTGTCTGTGTGGGTACAGGGGTTACCTGACTTGGTGTCTGTGTGGGTACAGGGGTTACCTGACTTGGTGTCAGGTGTCTGTGTGGGTACAGGGGTTACCTGACTTGGTGTCTGTGTGGGTACAGGGGTTACCTGACTTGGTGTCTGTGTGGGTACAGGGGTTACCTGACTTGGTGTCTGTGTGGGTACAGGGGTTACCTGACTTGGTGTCTGTGTGGGTACAGGGGTTACCTGACTTGGTGTCTGTGTGGGTACAGGGGTTACCTGACTTGGTGTCTGTGTGGGTACAGGGGTTACCTGACTTGGTGTCTGTGTGGGTACAGGGGTTACCTGACTTGGTGTCTGTGTGGGTACAGGGGTTACCTGACTTGGTGTCAGGTGTCTGTGTGGGTACAGGGGTTACCTGACTTGGTGTCTGTGTGGGTACAGGGGTTACCTGACTTGGTGTCAGGTGTCTGTGTGGGTACAGGGGTTACCTGACTTGGTGTCTGTAGGTATAGGGGTTACCTGACTTGGTGTCAGGTGTTTGTGTGGGTATAGGGGTTACCTGACTTGGTGTCAGGTGTCTGTGTGGGTACAGGGGTTACCTGACTTGGTGTCTGTAGGTATAGGGGTTACCTGACTTGGTGTCAGGTGTCTGTGTGGGTACAGGGGTTACCTGACTTGGTGTCTGTGTGGGTACAGGGGTTACCTGACTTGGTGTCTGTCTGTGGGTACAGGGGTTACCTGACTTGGTGTCTGTGTGGGTACAGGGGTTACCTGACTTGGTGTCAGGTGTCTGTGTGGGTACAGGGGTTACCTGACTTGGTGTCTGTGTGGGTACAGGGGTTACCTGACTTGGTGTCAGGTGTCTGTGTGGGTACAGGGTTACCTGACTTGGTGTCTGTAGGTATAGGGGTTACCTGACTTGGTTCAGGTGTCTGTGTGGGTACAGGGGTTACCTGACTTGGTGTCTGTGTGGGTACAGGGGTTACCTGACTTGGTGTCTGTGTGGGTACAGGGGTTACCTGACTTGGTGTCTGTGTGGGTACAGGGGTTACCTGACTTGGTGTCAGGTGTCTGTGTGGGTACAGGGGTTACCTGACTTGGTGTCTGTGTGGGTACAGGGGTTACCTGACTTGGTGTCTGTGTGGGTACAGGGTTACCTGACTTGGTGTCTGTGTGGGTACAGGGGTTACCTGACTTGGTGTCTGTGTGGGTACAGGGGTTACCTGACTTGGTGTCAGGTGTCTGTGTGGGTACAGAGGTTACCTGACTTGGTGTCTGTGTGGGTACAGGGGTTACCTGACTTGGTGTCTGTGTGGGTACAGGGGTTACCTGACTTGGTGTCAGGTGTCTGTGTGGGTACAGGGGTTACCTGACTTGGTGTCAGGTGTCTGTGTGGGTACAGGGGTTACCTGACTTGGTGTGGTGTCTGTGTGGGTACAGGGGTTACCTGACTTGGTGTCTGTGTGGGTACAGGGGTTACCTCTTGTGTGTCAGGTGTCTGTGTGGGTACAGGGGTTACCTGACTTGGTGTCTGTGTGGGTACAGGGGTTACCTGACTTGGTGTCTGTGTGGGTACAGGGGTTACCTGACTTGGTGTCTGTGTGGGTACAGGGGTTACCTGACTTGGTGTCTGTGTGGGTACAGGGGTTACCTGTGTCTTACAGGGGTTACCTGACTTGGTGTCTGTGTGGGTACAGGGGTTACCTGACTTGGTGTCTGTGTGGGTACAGGGGTTACCTGACTTGGTGTCTGTGTGGGTACAGGGGTTACCTGACTTGGTGTCTGTGTGGGTACAGGGGTTACCTGACTTGGTGTCAGGTGTCTGTGTGGGTACAGGGGTTACCTGACTTGGTGTCTGTGTGGGTACAGGGGTTACCTGACTTGGTGTCAGGTGTCTGTGTGGGTACAGGGGTTACCTGACTTGGTGTCTGTAGGTATAGGGGTTACCTGACTTGGTGTCAGGTGTTTGTGTGGGTATAGGGGTTACCTGACTTGGTGTCAGGTGTCTGTGTGGGTACAGGGGTTACCTGACTTGGTGTCTGTAGGTATAGGGGTTACCTGACTTGGTGTCAGGTGTCTGTGTGGGTACAGGGGTTACCTGACTTGGTGTCTGTGTGGGTACAGGGGTTACCTGACTTGGTGTCTGTGTGGGTACAGGGGTTACCTGACTTGGTGTCTGTGTGGGTACAGGGGTTACCTGACTTGGTGTCAGGTGTCTGTGTGGGTACAGGGGTTACCTGACTTGGTGTCTGTAGGTATAGGGGTTACCTGACTTGGTGTCAGGTGTCTGTGTGGGTACAGGGGTTACCTGACTTGGTGTCTGTAGGTATAGGGGTTACCTGACTTGGTGTCTGTGTGGGTACAGGGGTTACCTGACTTGGTGTCTGTGTGGGTACAGGGGTTACCTGACTTGGTGTCTGTGTGGGTACAGGGGTTACCTGACTTGGTGTCAGGTGTCTGTGTGGGTACAGGGGTTACCTGACTTGGTGTCTGTAGGTATAGGGGTTACCTGACTTGGTGTCAGGTGTCTGTGTGGGTACAGGGGTTACCTGACTTGGTGTCTGTAGGTATAGGGGTTACCTGACTTGGTGTCAGGTGTCTGTGTGGGTATAGGGGTTACCTGACTTGGTGTCTGTGTGGGTACAGGGGTTACCTGACTTGGTGTCTGTAGGTATAGGGGTTACCTGACTTGGTGTCAGGTGTCTGTGTGGGTACAGGGGTTACCTGACTTGGTGTCAGGTGTCTGTGTGGGTATAGGGGTTACCTGACTTGGTGTCAGGTGTCTGTGTGGGTACAGGGGTTACCTGACTTGGTGTCAGGTGTCTGTGTGGGTACAGGGGTTACCTGACTTGGTGTCTGTGGGTATAGGGGTTACCTGACTTGGTGTCAGGTGTCTGTGTGGGTACAGGGGTTACCTGATTTGGTGTCTGTGTGGGTACAGGGGTTACCTGACTTGGTGTCAGGTGTCTGTGTGGGTACAGAGGTTACCTGACTTGGTGTCAGGTGTCTGTGTGGGTATAGGGGTTACCTGATTTGGTGCCTGTAGGTATAGGGGTTACCTGACTTGGTGTCTGTGGGTATAGGGGTTAACTGACTTGGTGTCAGGTGTCTGTGTGGGTATAGGGGTTAACTGACTTGGTGTCCAGTGTCTGTGTGGGTACAGGGGTTACCTGACTTGGTGTCAGGTGTCTGTGTGGGTACAGGGGTTACCTGACTTGGTGTCTGTGGGTACAGGGGTTAACTGACTTGGTGTGAGGTGTCTGTGTAGGTATAGGGGTTAACTGACTTGGTGTCCAGTGTCTGTGTGGGTACAGAGGTTACCTGACTTGGTGTCTGTGTGGGTACAGGGGTTACCTGACTTGGTGTCTGTGTGGGTACAGGGGTTACCTGACTTGGTGTCTGTGTGGGTACAGGGGTTACCTGACTTGGTGTCAGGTGTCTGTGTGGGTACAGAGGTTACCTGACTTGGTGTCTGTGTGGGTACAGAGGTTACCTGACTTGGTGTCTGTGTGGGTACAGGGGTTACCTGACTTGGTGTCTGTGTGGGTACAGGGGTTACCTGACTTGGTGTCTGTGTGGGTACAGGGGTTACCTGACTTGGTGTCTGTGTGGGTACAGGGGTTACCTGACTTGGTGTCTGTGTGGGTACAGGGGTTACCTGACTTGGTGTCAGGTGTCTGTGTGGGTACAGGGTTACCTGACTTGGTGTCTGTGTGGGTACAGGGGTTACCTGACTTGGTGTCTGTGTGGGTACAGGGGTTACCTGACTTGGTGTCTGTGTGGGTACAGGGGTTACCTGACTTGGTGTCTGTGTGGGTACAGGGGTTACCTGACTTGGTGTCTGTGTGGGTACAGGGGTTACCTGACTTGGTGTCAGGTGTCTGTGTGGGTACAGAGGTTACCTGACTTGGTGTCTGTGTGGGTACAGGGGTTACCTGACTTGGTGTCTGTGTGGGTACAGGGGTTACCTGACTTGGTGTCAGGTGTCTGTGTGGGTACAGGGGTTACCTGACTTGGTGTCAGGTGTCTGTGTGGGTACAGGGGTTACCTGACTTGGTGTCAGGTGTCTGTGTGGGTACAGGGGTTACCTGACTTGGTGTCTGTGTGGGTACAGGGGTTACCTGACTTGGTGTCAGGTGTCTGTGTGGGTACAGGGGTTACCTGACTTGGTGTCTGTGTGGGTACAGGGGTTACCTGACTTGGTGTCTGTGTGGGTACAGGGGTTACCTGACTTGGTGTCTGTGTGGGTACAGGGGTTACCTGACTTGGTGTCTGTGTGGGTACAGGGGTTACCTGACTTGGTGTCTGTGTGGGTACAGGGGTTACCTGACTTGGTGTCTGTGTGGGTACAGGGGTTACCTGACTTGGTGTCTGTGTGGGTACAGGGGTTACCTGACTTGGTGTCTGTGTGGGTACAGGGGTTACCTGACTTGGTGTCAGGTGTCTGTGTGGGTACAGGGGTTACCTGACTTGGTGTCAGGTGTCTGTGTGGGTACAGGGGTTACCTGACTTGGTGTCTGTAGGTATAGGGGTTACCTGACTTGGTGTCAGGTGTTTGTGTGGTATAGGGGTTACCTGACTTGGTGTCAGGTGTCTGTGTGGGTACAGGGGTTACCTGACTTGGTGTCTGTAGGTATAGGGGTTACCTGACTTGGTGTCAGGTGTCTGTGTGGGTACAGGGGTTACCTGACTTGGTGTCTGTGTGGGTACAGGGGTTACCTGACTTGGTGTCTGTGTGGGTACAGGGGTTACCTGACTTGGTGTCTGTGTGGGTACAGGGGTTACCTGACTTGGTGTCAGGTGTCTGTGTGGGTACAGGGGTTACCTGACTTGGTGTCTGTAGGTATAGGGGTTACCTGACTTGGTGTCAGGTGTCTGTGTGGGTACAGGGGTTACCTGACTTGGTGTCTGTAGGTATAGGGGTTACCTGACTTGGTGTCAGGTGTCTGTGTGGGTATAGGGGTTACCTGACTTGGTGTCTGTGTGGGTACAGGGGTTACCTGACTTGGTGTCTGTAGGTATAGGGGTTACCTGACTTGGTGTCAGGTGTCTGTGTGGGTATAGGGGTTACCTGACTTGGTGTCTGTGTGGGTACAGGGGTTACCTGACTTGGTGTCTGTAGGTATAGGGGTTACCTGACTTGGTGTCAGGTGTCTGTGTGGGTACAGGGGTTACCTGACTTGGTGGCAGGTGTCTGTGTGGGTATAGGGGTTACCTGACTTGGTGTCAGGTGTCTGTGTGGGTACAGGGGTTACCTGACTTGGTGTCTGTGTGGGTACAGGGGTTACCTGACTTGGTGTCTGTGGGTATAGGGGTTACCTGACTTGGTGTCAGGTGTCTGTGTGGGTACAGGGGTTAACTGACTTGGTGTCCAGTGTCTGTGTGGGTACAGGGGTTACCTGACTTGGTGTCCAGTGTCTGTGTGGGTACAGGGGTTACCTGACTTGGTGTCAGGTGTCTGTGTGGGTATAGGGGTTACCTGACTTGGTGTCCAGTGTCTGTGTGGGTACAGGGGTTACCTGACTTGGTGTCCAGTGTCTGTGTGGGTACAGGGGTTACCTGACTTGGTGTCAGGTGTCTGTGTAGGTATAGGGGTTACCTGACTTGGTGTCCAGTGTCTGTGTGGGTATAGGGGTTACCTGACTTGGTGTCCAGTGTCTGTGTGGGTACAGGGGTTACCTGACTTGGTGTCCAGTGTCTGTGTGGGTACAGGGGTTACCTGACTTGGTGTCCAGTGTCTGTGTGGGTACAGGGGTTACCTGACTTGGTGTCCAGTGTCTGTGTGGGTACAGGGGTTACCTGACTTGGTGTCAGGTGTCTGTGTGGGTACAGAGGTTACCTGACTTGGTGTCAGGTGTCTGTGTGGGTACAGGGGTTACCTGATTTGGTGTCCAGTGTCTGTGTGGGTACAGAGGTTACCTGATTTGGTGTCCAGTGTCTGTGTGGGTACAGAGGTTTCCTCTATATGCTGTATAGTGACATTATGTATAGATATACCATTTCTAGAAGTTATATTCCTCATCTTAATGATACATTATGTATAGATATACCATTTCTAGAAGTCATATTCCTCATCTTAATGATACATTATGTATAGATATACCATTTCTAGAAGTAATATTCCTCCTCTTAATGATACATTATGTATAGATGTACCATTTCTAGAAGTCATATTCCTCATCTTAATGATACATTATGTATAGATGTACAATTTCTAGAAGTCATATTCCTCATCTAATCTTGACATATTATGAGTTGAGATTTGGAAGGATGGCCTCGAGATTAGACCACACAGGTTAATGTAGCCCATCACAGGTCCCTGAGCCTGTGCAGGGAAGTATTTTGGAGTGCACTGTGATTGAATACGTATGATTAATAAATATATATATTTATTAATGTTTTTTTAGTTTACGTTTTTTATTTTGTATGATATCGTTTTCCCTCTTTCCCGAAATTGTATTTTTATTATTATTAATAGTTATCAATAATGTTGTTATTATCTTATTCAATACCCCGTCCAGTTGGTGGCGATAATGCACCCCTAACATTGGATGCAAACCGCCGTTAAACCCCATCGAAGAAGAAGAAGATTTAGACCACCTCAAGAGGAACCGGAAACGAGAACAAACTTTTCCCGGTCATTTTACGCAGCTAAAGTTGTTTAGTATTTTCTCTTATTTAGACACCAACACATTAAAGAACACGTCTACAACCTGTAAAAACCATCCCAGCGAGGAAAGTCTTGAGGTTAGCGAGCTATTTATTGGCACGCTCTTGCTTAGCCGCCCATAGTTAGCGATTATAGCGTAACGTTAACCGGCTGGCCAGGTATCAACATAGCCAGTCAGTGCACTTGTTGGTGATACGTGGATTCAACTTGGAAGGTAGCTACAGATAACTTGTTTTGTGACCGTATGCAGGTTATTATTCCAACCTTGCTCTAACGTTAAGTCAACTACACAAGGTCTCGGTGAACAACTGAATCAGGTGTGTTTTGAGCAAGGCTGGAACAAAAACCTGCACACCAGTTCTCTAGGGCTTAGGGTTGGACATCCTGGCATCTGCTCCAATATACCGAGGGTGGCTTGATTCATTATAACCAGGACCCTGTGTTTTGTTTAATTCATTATAACCAGGTCCCTGTGTTTTGGTTAATTCATTATAACCAGGACCCTGTGTTTTGACTAATCGTGTTGATTCATTATAACCAGGACCCTGTGTTTTGACTAATCGTGTTGATTCATTATAACCAGGACCCTGTGTTTTGACTAATCGTGTTGATTCATTATAACCAGGACCCTGTGTTTTTACTAATCGTGTTGATTCATTATATCTAGGACACTGTGTTTTGGCTAATCGTGTTGATTCATTATATCTAGGACCCTGTGTTTTGACTAATCATGTTGATTCATTATAACCAGGACCCTGTGTTTTGGTATTTTTTTTAATTTGAAGCCTTTTCTATAAATTTGAATTAGAACGAAAATGAAAGCAGTTGTCTGAGGATGTTTCTGGACCATCTGACATGAAAAAGAAACAGGACCGATTGATTCAAAATCTTTTAAATAAAGTTTTTTTTATTTTTTAAACAATGTCATGTGACGAACACGATTAACCAAAACACAAAGGGCCCTAACATTCTAACAACTTAACATCTCTTGTTTCAGATACTTTCATGTTTTAGATTTCAACATGTCCTTGAGTGCAGTTCACTCCACACTGTCTAGTCTGAAAACATGTCAGACAGATATTGGAACGGGGATGGACATTGTGACCGACGTTGCTCTGGACGTGGCAGAAACAGCAGGTAGGTTAGTGGCACGTCTCAGATCAGGAGAGACACTTGGTGCAGAAACAGCAGGTAGGTTAGTGGCACGTCTCTATCAGAGAGACACTTGGTGCAGAAACAGCAGGTAGGTTAGTGGCACGTCGTCTCTATCAGAGAGACACTTGGGGCAGAAACAGCAGGTAGGTTAGTGGCACGTCTCTATCAGGGAGACACTTGGTGCAGAAACAGCAGGTAGGTTAGTGGCACGTCTCTATCAGAGAGACACTTGGTGCAGAAACAGCAGGTAGGTTAGTGGCACGTCGTCTCTATCAGAGAGACACTTGGTGCAGAAACAGCAGGTAGGTTAGTGGCACGTCGTCTCTATCAGAGAGACACTTGGGGCAGAAACAGCAGGTAGGTTAGTGGCACGTCTCTATCAGAGAGACACTTGGTGCAGAAACAGCAGGTAGGTTAGTGGCACGTCTCTATCAGAGAGACACTTGGTGCAGAAACAGCAGGTAGGTCAGTGGCACGTCTCTATCAGAGAGACACTTGGGGCAGAAACAGCAGGTAGGTTAGTGGCACGTCTCTATCAGGGAGACACTTGGTGCAGAAACAGCAGGTAGGTTAGTGGCACGTCTCTATCAGAGAGACACTTGGTGCAGAAACAGCAGGTAGGTCAGTGGCACGTCTCTATCAGAGAGACGCTTGGTTCAGAAACAGCAGGTAGGTCAGTGGCACGTCTCTATCAGAGAGACACTTGGGGCAGAAACAGCAGGTAGGTTAGTGGCACGTCTCTATCAGAGAGACACTTGGTGCAGAAACAGCAGGTAGGTTAGTGGCACGTCGTCTCTATCAGAGAGACACTTGGTGCAGAAACAGCAGGTAGGTTAGTGGCACGTCTCTATCAGAGAGACACTTGGTTCAGAAACAGCAGGTAGGTTAGTGGCACGTCTCTATCAGAGAGACACTTGGTTCAGAAACAGCAGGTAGGTTAGTGGCACGTCTCTATCAGAGAGACACTTGGTGCAGAAACAGCAGGTAGGTTAGTGGCACGTCTCTATCAGAGAGACACTTGGTGCAGAAACAGCAGGTAGGTTAGTGGCACGTCTCTATCAGAGAGACACTTGGGGCAGAAACAGCAGGTAGGTTAGTGGCACGTCTCTATCAGAGAGACACTTGGTTCAGAAACAGCAGGTAGGTCAGTGGCACGTCTCTATCAGAGAGACACTTGGTTCAGAAACAGCAGGTAGGTTAGTGGCACGTCTCTATCAGAGAGACACTTGGGGCAGGTAGGTTAGTGGCACGTCTCTATCAGAGAGACACTTGGTGCAGAAACAGCAGGTAGGTTAGTGGCACGTCTCTATCAGAGAGACACTTGGGGCAGGTAGGTTAGTGGCACGTCTCTATCAGAGAGACACTTGGTTCAGAAACAGCAGGTAGGTCAGTGGCACGTCTCTATCAGAGAGACACTTGGTGCAGAAACAGCAGGTAGGTTAGTGGCACGTCTCTATCAGAGAGACACTTGGTTCAGAAACAGCAGGTAGGTTAGTGGCACGTCTCTATCAGAGAGACACTTGGTGCAGAAACAGCAGGTAGGTTAGTGGCACGTCTCTATCAGAGAGACACTTGGTTCAGAAACAGCAGGTAGGTTAGTGGCACGTCTCTATCAGAGAGACACTTGGGGCAGGTAGGTTAGTGGCACGTCTCTATCAGAGAGACACTTGGTGCAGAAACAGCAGGTAGGTTAGTGGCACGTCTCTATCAGAGAGACACTTGGTTCAGAAACAGCAGGTAGGTTAGTGGCACGTCTCTATCAGAGAGACACTTGTGGCACGTCTCTATCAGAAACAGCAGGTAGGTTAGTGGCACGTCTCTATCAGAGAGACACTTGGTGCAGAAACAGCAGGTAGGTTAGTGGCACGTCTCTATCAGAGAGACACTTGGGGCAGAAACAGCAGGTAGGTTAGTGGCACGTCTCTATCAGAGAGACACTTGGGGCAGGTAGGTTAGTGGCACGTCTCTATCAGAGAGACACTTGGTGCAGAAACAGCAGGTAGGTTAGTGGCACGTCTCTATCAGAGAGACACTTGGTTCAGAAACAGCAGGTAGGTTAGTGGCACGTCTCTATCAGAGAGACACTTGGTGCAGAAACAGCAGGTAGGTTAGTGGCACGTCTCTATCAGAGAGACACTTGGTTCAGAAACAGCAGGTAGGTTAGTGGCACGTCTCTATCAGAGAGACACTTGGTGCAGAAACAGCAGGTAGGTTAGTGGCAAGTCTCTATCAGAGAGACACTTGGTGCAGAAACAGCAGGTAGGTTAGTGGCACGTCTCTATCAGAGAGACACTTGGTGCAGAAACAGCAGGTAGGTTAGTGGCAAGTCTCTATCAGAGAGACACTTGGGGCAGAAACAGCAGGTAGGTTAGTGGCACGTCTCTATCAGAGAGACACTTGGGGCAGAAACAGCAGGTAGGTTAGTGGCACGTCTCTATCAGAGAGACACTTGGTTCAGAAACAGCAGGTAGGTCAGTGGCACGTCTCTATCAGAGAGACACTTGGGGCAGAAACAGCAGGTAGGTTAGTGGCACGTCTCTATCAGAGAGACACTTGACTGTGCTGGTAATATCTTTGTTGAATCCTTCTCACTGGACAGGCTCTTTGTGTGTATGTCAATGGGACTGTCTGACTGACTGTCTGACTGACTGTCTGACTGTCTGACTGACTGTCTGACTGACTGTCTGACTGACTGTCTGACTGACTGACTGACTGACTCTCTGTCTGACTGACTCTCTGTCTGACTGACTGTCTGACTGACTGACTGACTGTCTGTCTGTCTGACTGTCTGACGTAACTAGGAAGTGGAGCGGTTCACACAAGGATGTCACTTGAGGATTTTGGTATATTGAAGTTTTTACGAGCCCAGGTCAAAACTCTGTGCCGTGTGATATTTGAAAATATTTAATCTCTAGCCAGCAGGCTAGTTGGACACATGTTCTACTAGCTCGGTCTGGAAAGCACTAGCCAGCAGGCTAGTTGGACACATTTTCTACTAGCTCGGTCTGGAAAGCACTAGCCAGCAGGCTAGTTGGACACATTTTCTACTATACAGAGCTATGGAATGCTGTCTACCATTTGGAAGCTTGTGTCACCATAACAACAGTATACAGAGATATGGAATGCTGTCTATCATTTGGAAGCTTGTGTCTCCATAACAACAGTATACAGAGATATGGAATGCTGTCTACCATTTGGAAGCTTGTGTCACCATAACAACAGTATACAGAGATATGGAATGCTGTCTACCATTTGGAAGCTTGTGTCACCATAACAACAGTATACAGAGATATGAATAATTGTGTATGATGTGATGATTATTACAGGAACTGAGAATGATGCAGTCCTGAAGAAGCTGGAGGTGATGATGCTGGAGTGTGCCAAACTGGACCAGGAGATCGACTGCTTCGTTGAGGTGGTGAACTGTGTCACTGCAGAGGTGAGGTACTGAACTACAGGGGTCAAAGTTCATTTTCTGTCGGATGGATTCTGGAGATCAGTGGGGATCCTCAAACGGCAGTGTGTAGCCTACTGTAGCTGTTGGATAAGGAATTACAATCCTCTACGTTATCACTCAGAATGTCACTTTCCAGTGATACTAGTCATGTAATGGTGTTATTAAACTAAACCAGACAATATATGATATATTTACCTAGTCATGTTATTAAACTAAACCAGACAATATATGATATATTTACCTAGTCATGTAATGGTGTTATTATAGACAATAGATGATATATTTACCTAGTCATGTTATTAAACTAAACCAGACAATAGATGATATATTTACCTAGTCATGTAATGGTGTTATTATAGACAATAGATGATATATTTACCTAGTCATGTTATTAAACTAAACCAGACAATAGATGATATATTTACCTTATTAAACTAAACCAGTCAATAGATGATATATTTACCTAGTCATGTTATTAAACTAAACCAGACAATAGATGATATATTTACCCCATAGAACAATGTAGTACTAAATAAACAGGTAACATTTCTTTAAATGGACAATTCTGTGAACTGTCTTATGACGTGCAGGAGCATGCTGGGAGTTGTAGTTTTGTATGATGTCTACTTTTTTTACTCAGTCAATAGATGATATATTTACCCCATAGAACAATGTAGTACTAAATAAACAGGTAACATTTCTTTAAATGGACAATTCTGTGAACTGTCTTGTGCCAGTTTTGAATTGATACAATACCTGTTAGCGAAGGTTTCATCTTGAGTTGACGTGCAGGAGCATGCTGGGAGTTGTAGTTTTGTATGATGTCTACTTTGATGCTAATTAGCATTTTCTAATCTGTGAGGAAATAGAGACAAATATATTGATAAAAGTCTCCTTGTCCTAGAGATATATTGATAAAAGTCACCTTGTCCTGGAGATATATTGATAAGTCACCTTGTCCTAGAGATATATTGATAAAATTCACCTTGTCCTAGAGATATATTGATAAGTCACCTTGTCCTAGAGATATATTGATAAGTCACCTTGTCCTGGAGATATATTGATAAGTCACCTTGTCCTGGAGATATATTGATAAAATTCACCTTGTCCTAGAGATATATTGATAAGTCACCTTGTCCTAGAGATATATTGATAAAATTCACCTTGTCCTGGAGATATATTGATAAAAGTCACCTTGTCCTAGAGATATATTGATAAAAGTCACCTTGTCCTAGAGATATATTGATAAGTCACCTTGTCCTAGAGATATATTGATAAAAGTCACCTTGTCCTGGAGATATATTGATAAAAGTCACCTTGTCCTAGAGATATATTGATAAGTCACCTTGTCCTGGAGATATATTGATAAGTCACCTTGTCCTAGAGATATATTGATAAAAGTCACCTTGTCCTAGAGATATATTGATAAAAGTCACCTTGTCCTGGAGATATATTGATAAAAGTCACCTTGTCCTAGAGATATATTGATAAAAGTCACCTTGTCCTAGAGATATATTGATAAAAGTCACCTTGTCCTAGAGATATATTGATAAAAGTCACCTTGTCCTAGAGATATATTGATAAGTCACCTTGTCCTAGAGATATATTGATAAGTCACCTTGTCCTAGAGATATATTGATAAAATTCACCTTGTCCTAGAGATATATTGATAAAAGTCACCTTGTCCTGGAGATATATTGATAAAAGTCACCTTGTCCTGGAGATATATTGATAAAAGTCACCTTGTCCTGGAGATATATTGATAAAAGTCACCTTGTCCTGGAGATATATTGATAAAAGTCACCTTGTCCTGGAGATATATTGATAAGTCACCTTGTCCTAGAGATATATTGATAAAATTCACCTTGTCCTAGAGATATATTGATAAAATTCACCTTGTCCTAGAGATATATTGATAAGTCACCTTGTCCTAGAGATATATTGATAAGTCACCTTGTCCTGGAGATATATTGATAAGTCACCTTGTCCTGGAGATATATTGATAAAATTCACCTTGTCCTAGAGATATATTGATAAGTCACCTTGTCCTAGAGATATATTGATAAAATTCACCTTGTCCTGGAGATATATTGATAAAAGTCACCTTGTCCTAGAGATATATTGATAAAAGTCACCTTGTCCTAGAGATATATTGATAAGTCACCTTGTCCTAGAGATATATTGATAAAAGTCACCTTGTCCTGGAGATATATTGATAAAAGTCACCTTGTCCTAGAGATATATTGATAAGTCACCTTGTCCTGGAGATATATTGATAAGTCACCTTGTCCTAGAGATATATTGATAAAAGTCACCTTGTCCTAGAGATATATTGATAAAAGTCACCTTGTCCTGGAGATATATTGATAAAAGTCACCTTGTCCTAGAGATATATTGATAAAAGTCACCTTGTCCTGGAGATATATTGATAAAAGTCACCTTGTCCTAGAGATTGATAAAATACCTTGTCCTGAGATATATTGATAAAAGTCACCTTGTCCTAGAGATATATTGATAAAAGTCACCTTGTCCTGGAGATATATTGATAAAATTCACCTTGTCCTAGAGATATATTGATAAAAGTCTCCTTGTCCTGGAGATATATTGATAAAAGTCACCTTGTCCTGGAGATATATTGATAAAAGTCACCTTGTCCTGGAGATATATTGATAAAAGTCACCTTGTCCTGGAGATATATTGATAAGTCACCTTGTCCTAGAGATATATTGATAAAAGTCACCTTGTCCTGGAGATATATTGATAAAAGTCACCTTGTCCTGGAGATATATTGATAAAAGTCACCTTGTCCTGGAGATATATTGATAAAAGTCACCTTGTCCTAGAGATATATTGATAAAAGTCACCTTGTCCTGGAGATATATTGATAAAAGTCACCTTGTCCTGGAGATATATTGATAAAAGTCACCTTGTCCTGGAGATATATTGATAAAAGTCACCTTGTCCTGGAGATATATTGATAAGTCACCTTGTCCTAGAGATATATTGATAAAAGTCACCTTGTCCTGGAGATATATTGATAAAAGTCACCTTGTCCTGGAGATATATTGATAAAATTCACCTTGTCCTGGAGAGATTTACATGGTAATCAAAACGTCACTCCGGGGTAAACTACACCAAACACAGTCCTTATTTTAACGGTTTCTAAAAATCCCCTATAGGGGGGAAAAATGAATGGTGAGAGAAAGATTGGAACCACTTCCCTGTTTTTGACCCGCTAGGTTTTATGGGTATTATGACACCACCTCCACGGTGGGGCTCTATAACACCCAGGTCGTATTCCTTTGGCAGCAAACGTATCGAAGCGGTCTGAAACAGGGAGGGACTAACTGATCATCTGAAACAGGGAGGACTAACTGATCGTCTGAAACAGGGAGGACTAACTGATCGTCTGAAACAGGGAGGGGCTAACTGATCGTCTGAAACAGGGAGGGGCTAACTGATCATCTGAAACAGGGAGGGACTAACTGATCATCTGAAACAGGGAGGGGATAACTGATCGTCTGAAACAGGGAGGGACTAACTGATCATCTGAAACGGAGGGACTAACTGATCGTCTGAAACAGGGAGGGACTAACTGATCGTCTGAAACAGGGAGGGGCTAACTGATCATCTGAAACTTTCAACCTCTCTTTCTTGTCATCTGAGATTCCCAAAGATTGGAAAGGACGGTCAACTTCAAAGGGGGATCATCTTGACCCAAACTGCTACAGAGGGGATATCCTACCATGCCTTTCTAAGGTCTTCGAAAGCCAAGTCAACAAACAGGATTTCGAATCTCACCATACCTTCTCTGCTATGCAATCTGGTTTCAGAGCTGGTCATGGGTGCACCTCAGCCACGCTCAAGGTCCTAAACGATATCTTAACCGCCATCGATAAGAAACATTACTGTGCAGCCGTATTCATTGATCTGGCCAAGGCTTTCGACTCTGTCAACCACCACATCCTTAGGGAGACTCGACAGCCTTGGTTTCTCAAATGATTGCCTCGCCTGGTTCACCAACTACTTCTCTGATAGAGTTCAGTGTGTCAAATCGGAGGGTCTGCTGTCCGGACCTCTGGCAATGGGGGTGAGGGTTCAATTCTTGACCGACTCTCTTCTCTGTATACATCAATGATGTTGCTCTTGCTGCTGGTGAGTCTCTGATCCACCTCTACGCAGACGACACCATTCTGTAAACAGGGCCCTTCTTTGGACACTAACAACCCTCCAGGCAAGCTTCAATGCCATACAACTCTCCTTCCGTGGATTGGGTAAAACTAAAACTGATCGCTCTGCACCTACCCGCCTGTCCAACATCACTACTGGGCTCTGACTTAGGACTGGACAACTACAAATACTTAGGTGTCTGGTTAGACTGTAAACTCTCCTTCCAGACCCATATCAAACATCTCCAATCCAAAGTTAAATCTAGAATTGGCTTCCTATTTCGCAACAAAGCATCCTTCACTCATGCTGCCAAACATACCCTTGTAAAATTGACCATGAAACACTTTGGCGATGTCATTTACAAAATAGCCTCCAATGACCCTACTCAACAAATTGGATGCAGTCTATCACAGTGCTATCCGTTTTGTCACCAAAGCCCCATATACTACCCACCATCGACCTGTACGAAACAGTTGGCTGGGCTTCATACTCTCGCCAAACCCACTGGCTCCATGTCATCTACAAGACCCTGGAGGTAAAGTCCCCCTTATCTCAGCTCGCTGGTCACCATAGCATCTCCCACCTGTAAACACGGGCAGGTATATCTCTAGTCACCCCAAAACCAATTCTTTCTTTGGCCGCCTCTCCTTCCAGTTCTCTGCTGCCAATGACTGGGGAACTACAAAAATCTCTTAAATTGGAAACACTTATCTCCCTCACTAGCTTTAAACACCAACTGGGAGCATCTTACAGATTACTGCACCTGTACATAGCCCACCTATAATTTAGCCCAAACAACTACCTCTTTCCTAACTGTATTTAATTGATTTATTTATTTTGCTCCTTTGCACCCCATTATTTTTATTTCTACTTTGCACATTCTTCCATTGCAATACTACCATTCCAGTGTTTTACTATATTGTATTTACTTTGCCACCATGGCCTTTTTGCCTTTACCTCCCTTCTCACCTAATTCGCTCACATTGTATATAGACTTGTTTTTTTTTACTGTATTATTGACTGTATGTTTGTTTTACTCCATGTGTAACTCTGTGGGTACTAACTGCTTTGCTTTATCTTGGCCAGGTCGATTGTAAATGAGAACTGAATGTTCTCAACTTGCTTACCTGGTTAAATAAAGGTGAAATAAAAAAAAATTAAAAAAAAATCGTCTGAAACAGGGAGGGGCTAACTGATCATCTGAAACAGGGAGGGGCTAACTGATCATCTGAAACAGGGAGGGGCTAACTGATCATCTGAAACAGGGAGGGGCTAACTGATCATCTGAAACAGGGAGGGACTAACTGATCGTCTGAAATAGGGAGGGACTAACTGATCTGAAACAGGGAGGGACTAACTGATCGTCTGAAACAGGGAGGGACTAACTGATCGTCTGAAACGGGGAGGGACTAACTGATCTGAAACGGGGAGGGACTAACTGATCTGAAACGGGGAGGGACTAACTGATCGTCTGAAACAGGGAGGGACTAACTGATCGTCTGAAACAGGGAGGGACTAACTGATCGTCTGAAACAGGGAGGGACTAACTGATCGTCTGAAACAGGGAGGGGCTAACTGATCGTCTGAAACAGGGAGGGGCTAACTGATCGTCTGAAACAGGGAGGGGCTAACTGATCATCTGAAACAGGGAGGGACTAACTGATCGTCTGAAATAGGGAGGGACTAACTGATCATGTCCAATACCACCTGTCTTCCCCCCTAGAGCACCTGTCTGCCCCCAGAGCACCTGTCTGCCCCCCCCACCCCCAGAGCACCTGTCTGCCCCCCCCAGAGCACCTGTCTGCCCCCCCAGAGCACCTGTCTGCCCCCCAGAGCACCTGTCTGCCCCCCCCAGAGCACCTGTCTGCCCTCCCCAGAGCACTTGTCTGCCCCCAGAGCACCTGTCTGCCCCCCAGAGCACCTGTCTGCCCCCCCCAGAGCACCTGTTTGCCCCCCCCCCAGCACCTGTCTGCCCCCAGAGCACCTGTCTGCCCCCCAGAGCACCTGTCTGCCCCCCAGAGCACCTGTCTGCCCTCCCAGAGCACCTGTCTGCCCCTCTCCCCAGCACCTGTCTGCCGGCCCCCAGCACCTGTCTGATGTTACCTGCCTCCTGTTCTCCAGGTGAGGAACCAGGAGCCCGAGGCCATGTTCAGACTGAAGTCTCTGGTGAAGGAGAAGTTCACTGAGACACACGGCAGTCTGTCTGAGGGAGAGCTACAGAACCACGTCAAGCTGGTCAGCTTTAAGGAGAACGTCAGAAACGCACTCAAAACAGGTGAGGCACACACACACACACACACACACTAGTTGTATGTAGACTAGCAGCATGTCCCACATGGTGACTGGTTAACCTGTCTTGTGTGTATGTTCTGTCTCCATCAGTGAACCCTGAGGCAGCAGAGAATATGGAGGAGGAGATGGATGAGGACGTTGCTGTGACGCAGAGTGAGGTTAACTTCACCTGTCCCCTGACTCAGGTTGGTCTCAGTATCTAACCTGTCCCCTGACTCAGGTTGGTCTCTGTATCTAACCTGTCCCCTGACTCAGGTTGGTCTCTGTATCTAACCTGTCCCCTGACTCAGGTTGGTCTCAGTATCTAACCTGTCCCCTGACTCAGGTTGGTCTCAGTATCTAACCTGTCCCCTGACTCAGGTTGGTCTCAGTATCTAACCTGTCCCCTGACTCAGGTTGGTCTCAGTATCTAACCTGTCCCCTGACTCAGGTTGGTCTCAGTATCTAACCTGTCCCCTGACTCAGGTTGGTCTCAGTATCTAACCTGTCCCCTGACTCAGGTTGGTCTCGGTATCTAACCTGTCCTCTGACTCAGGTTGGTGTCGGTATCTAACCTGTCCCCTGACTCAGGTTGGTCTCAGTATCTAACCTGTCCCCTGACTCAGGTTGGTCTCAGTATCTAACCTGTCCCCTGACTCAGGTTGGTCTCAGTATCTAACCTGTCCCCTGACTCAGGTTGGTGTCAGTATCTAACCTGTCCCCTGACTCAGGTTGGTGTCAGTATCTAACCTGTCCCCTGACTCAGGTTGGTGTCAGTATCTAACCTGTCCTCTGACTCAGGTTGGTCTCAGTATCTAACCTGTCCCCTGACTCAGGTTGGTCTCAGTATCTAACCTGTCCCCTGACTCAGGTTGGTCTCAGTATCTAACCTGTCCCCTGACTCAGGTTGGTCTCTACTCCTCCTGTCAGTATCTAACCTGTCCCCTGACTCAGGTTGGTCTCTACTCCTCCTGTCAGTATCTAACCTGTCCCATCATCTCAGGTTGGTCTCTACTCCTCCTGTCAGTGTCTAACCTGTCCCCTATCTCAGGTTGGTCTCTACTCTACAGGACAATAAAGCCTTACAGTCTGGTTGTCTCCATGTTGTTGTGTGGCCCTGCAGGTGGAGATGGTGAACCCAATGAAGAACAAGAAGTGTAACCATCACTACGACCGGGATGCCATTATGGGGATGATCAAGGCCAGGCAAAACCAGAAGAAGAAGTTACGGTGAGACTTGGCGCTCCTTTTGTCTGGTTTAGTCGATTCATTTACACTCTGTTGTCTTGAGTCTGCCTGTTACTGTTAGGATCTTGTCTTATCAGGATGTGATGTCGTCTCTCCGTCCTACCCTGTTGCTATAGCACCTTGTCAATCAGGATGTGATGTCGTCTCTCCGTCCTACCCTGTTGCTATAGCACCTTGTCAATCAGGATGTGATGTCTCTCTCTCCTACCCCTGTTACTGTTAGCACCTTGTCAATCAGGGTGTGATGTCGTCTCTCCGCCCTACCCTGTTGCTATAGCACCTTGTCAATCAGGATGTGATGTCGTCTCTCTGTCCTACCCTGTTGCTATAGCACCTTGTCAATCAGGATGTGATGTCGTCTCTCCGTCCTACCCTGTTGCTATAGCACCTTGTCAATCAGGATGTGATGTCGTCTCTTCGTCCTACCCTGTTGCTATAGCACCTTGTCAATCAGGGTGTGATGTCGTCTCTCTGTCCTACCCTGTTGCTATAGCACCTTGTCAATCAGGATGTGATGTCGTCTCTCCGTCCTACCCTGTTGCTATAGCACCTTGTCAATCAGGATGTGATGTCGTCTCTCCGTCCTACCCTGTTGCTATAGCACCTTGTCAATCAGGATGTGATGTCGTCTCTCCGTCCTACCCTGTTGCTATAGCACCTTGTCAATCAGGATGTGATGTCGTCTCTCCGTTCTACCCTGTTGCTATAGCACCTTGTCAATCAGGATGTGATGTCGTCTCTCCGTCCTACCCTGTTGCTATAGCACCTTGTCAATCAGGATGTGATGTCGTCTCTCCGTCCTACCCTGTTGCTATAGCACCTTGTCAATCAGGATGTGATGTCGTCTCTCCGTCCTACCCTGTTGCTATAGCACCTTGTCAATCAGGATGTGATGTCGTCTCTCCGTCCTACCCTGTTGCTATAGCACCTTGTCAATCAGGATGTGATGTCGTCTCTCCGTTCTACCCTGTTGCTATAGCACCTTGTCAATCAGGATGTGATGTCGTCTCTCCGTCCTACCCTGTTGCTATAGCACCTTGTCAATCAGGATGTGATGTCGTCTCTCCGTCCTACCCTGTTGCTATAGCACCTTGTCAATCAGGATGTGATGTCGTCTCTCCGTCCTACCCTGTTGCTATAGCACCTTGTCAATCAGGATGTGATGTCGTCTCTCCGTTCTACCCTGTTGCTATAGCACCTTGTCAATCAGGATGTGATGTCGTCTCTCCGTCCTACCCTGTTGCTATAGCACCTTGTCAATCAGGATGTGATGTCGTCTCTCCGTCCTACCCTGTTGCTATAGCACCTTGTCAATCAGGATGTGATGTCGTCTCTCCGTCCTACCCTGTTGCTATAGCACCTTGTCAATCAGGATGTGATGTCGTCTCTCCGTCCTACCCCTGCTGTTTTCTCACCTTGTTTTACACTTAAACAACTGTTGCAGTAAAACATTAGATTGATTCATTAGCATATTCCTTTTCTCCGTCCCACAGCTGTCCAGTGGTTGGCTGTAGCAACACGGACGTGAAGCAAGGAGATCTGATCCTAGATCAGATGATGAAGAGACAGATCCAGAAGAGGTAGACTACCAAGGCATGATTCTGGTCCAGAAGAGGTAGACTACCAAGGCATAATTCTGATCCAGAAGAGGTAGACTACCAAGGCATGATTCTGGTCCAGAAGAGGTAGACTACCAAGGCATAATTCTGATCCAGAAGAGGTAGACTACCAAGGCACTATTCTGGGGTACGCCAACTCATCAAACCTGACAATAATAATTAGACTTTTATTTAATTGAGGAAAAAAACATGACTTGTTGTTGTTGTTGTGACCAAATGTTATCTTGTCTGATCGTATTTGTTCGTCACAGAATTGCACTATTCTGAAGTTTCATATAACAAAACCTCTCTTTATTTATACATAAGGGATTCATATTTTATAGTCAGTCCAATAAAGGTTTATTGGGGGGGGGGGGGGGGGGGCAGGTAGCCTAGTGATTACAGCATTGGGCCAGTAACCGAAAGGTTGCTAGAACGAATCCCTAAGCTGACAAGGTAAAGTTAATAAAAATCTGTCTTTCTGCCCCTGAACAGGCAGTTAACCCACTGTTTTCCCTGATAGGTCGTCATTGTAAATAATAATTTGTTCTTAACTGACTTGCCTAGTTAAATAAAATAAAAATAAAAAAAACATTTTAAAAATCCTTTGCCTTTGGTGTTGAGAACCTGCAGTTACTGTAATAGACCACTGGGGGGCAGTGTCGTCCCTGGAATACACCACAAAGGGATCAGGAGAGGTGACTCAGGTCATGAAGAGAGAAGCTGGATAATCAGCCTACTTATTCTGAGAGAGTTGGGCTAAATGAATCAGAGAATGTGGGTTTCCTAAATACTTACAAACCACAAAAAGGTAATGTCTGTAACATACAAAGTGAAAAGGTTATTGATCTGTAACATACAAAGTGAAAAGGTTATTGATCTGTAACATACAAAGTGAAAAGGTTATTGATCTGTAACATACAAAAAAGGTTATTGATCTGTAACATACAAAGTGAAAAGGTTATTGATCTGTAACATACAAAGTGAAAAGGTTATTGATCTGTAACATACAAAGTGAAAAGGTTATTGATCTGTAACATACAAAGTGAAAAGGTTATTGATCTGTAACATACAAAGTGAAAAGGTTATTGATCTGTAACATACAAAGTGAAAAGGTTATTGATCTGTAACATACAAAGTGAAAAGGTTATTGATCTGTAACATACAAAGTGAAAAGGTTATTGATCTGTAACATACAAAGTGAAAAGGTTATTGATCTGTAACATACAAAGTGAAAAGGTTATTGATCTGTAACATACAAAGTGAAAAGGTTATTGATCTGTAACATACAAAGTGAAAAGGTTATTGATCTGTAACATACAAATTGTGAAAAGGTTATTGATCTGTAACATACAAAGTGAAAAGGTTATTGATCTGTAACATGAAAACAAAGTGAAAAGGTTATTGATCTGTAACATACAAAGTGAAAAGGTTATTGATCTGTAACATACAAAGTGAAAAGGTTATTGATCTGTAACATACAAAGTGAAAAGGTTATTGATCTGTAACATACAAAGTGAAAAGGTTATTGATCTGTAACATACAAAGTGAAAAGGTTATTGATCTGTAACAAAGTGAAAAGGTTATTGATCTGTAACATACAAAGTGAAAAGGTTATTGATCTGTAACATACAAAGTGAAAAGGTTATTGATCTGTAACATACAAAGTGAAAAGGTTATTGATCTGTAACATACAAAGTGAAAAGGTTATTGATCTGTAACATACAAAGTGAAAAGGTTATTGATCTGTAACATACAAAGTGAAAAGGTTATTGATCTGTAACATACAAAGTGAAAAGGTTATTGATCTGTAACAAAGTGAAAAGGTTATTGATCAAAGTACAAAAGGTTATTGATCTGTAACATACAAAGTGAAAAGGTTATTGATCTGTAACATACAAAGTGAAAAGGTTATTGATCTGTAACATACAAAGTGAAAAGGTTATTGATCTGTAACATACAAAGTGAAAAGGTTATTGATCTGTAACTGTTATTGATCATACAAAGTGAAAAGGTTATTGATCTGTAACATACAAAGTGAAAAGGTTATTGATCTGTAACATACAAAGTGAAAAGGTTATTGATCTGTAACATACAAAGTGAAAAGGTTATTGATCTGTAACATACAAAGTGAAAAGGTTATTGATCTGTAACATACAAAGTGAAAAGGTTATTGATCTGTAACATACAAAGTGAAAAAAAGGTTATTGATCTGTAACATACAAAGTGAAAAGGTTATTGATCTGTAACATACAAAGTGAAAAGGTTATTGATCTGTAACATACAAAGTGAAAAGGTTATTGATCTGTAACATACAAAGTGAAAAGGTTATTGATCTGTAACATACAAAGTGAAAAGGTTATTGATCTGTAACATACAGGTTATTGAGTGAAAAGGTTATTGATCTGTAACATACAAAGTGAAAAGGTTATTGATCTGTAACATACAAAGTGAAAAGGTTATTGATCTGTAACATACAAAGTGAAAAGGTTATTGATCTGTAACATACAAAGTGAAAAGGTTATTGATCTGTAACATACAAAGTAACATACAAAAAAGGTTATTGATCTGTAACATACAAAGTGAAAAGGTTATTGATCTGTAACATACAAAGTGAAAAGGTTATTGATCTGTAACATACAAAGTGAAAAGGTTATTGATCTGTAACATACAAAGTGAAAAGGTTATTGATCTGTAACATACAAAGTGAAAAGGTTATTGATCTGACAAAGGTTATTGATCTGTAACATACAAAGTGAAAAGGTTATTGATCTGTAACATACAAAGTGAAAAGGTTATTGATCTGTAACATACAAAGTGAAAAGGTTATTGATCTGTAACATACAAAGTGAAAAGGTTATTGATCTGTAACATACAAAGTGAAAAGGTTATTGATCTGTAACATACAAAGTGAAAAGGTTATTGATCTGTAACATACAAAGTGAAAAGGTTATTGATCTGTAACAAAGTGAAAAGGTTATTGATAACAAAGTGAAAAGGTTATTGATCTGTAACATACAAAGTGAAAAGGTTATTGATCTGTACAAAGTGAAAAGGTTATTGATCTGTTATTGATCTGTAACATACAAAGTGAAAAGGTTATTGATCTGTAACATACAAAGTGAAAAGGTTATTGATCTGTAACATACAAAGTGAAAAGGTTATTGATCTGTAACATACAAAGTGAAAAGGTTATTGATCTGTAACATACAAAGTGAAAAGGTTATTGATCTGTAACATACAAAGTGAAAAGGTTATTGATCTGTAACATACAAAGTGAAAAGGTTATTGATCTGTAACATACAAAGTGAAAAGGTTATTGATCTGTAACATACAAAGTGAAAAGGTTATTGATCTGTAACATACAAAGTGAAAAGGTTATTGATCTGTAACATACAAAGTGAAAAGGTTATTGATCTGTAACATACAAAGTGAAAAGGTTATTGATCTGTAACATACAAAGTGAAAAGGTTATTGATACAAAGTGAAAAGGTTATTGATCTGTAACATACAAAGTGAAAAGGTTATTGATCTGTAACATACAAAGTGAAAAGGTTATTGATCTGTAACATACAAAGTGAAAAGGTTATTGATCTGTAACATACAAAGTGAAAAGGTTATTGATCTGTAACATACAAAGTGAAAAGGTTATTGATCTGTAACATACAAAGTGAAAAGGTTATTGATCTGTAACATACAAAGTGAAAAGGTTATTGATCTGTAACATACAAAGTGAAAAGGTTTGTAACATACAAAGTGAAAAGGTTATTGATCTGTAACATACAAAGTGAAAAGGTTATTGATCTGTAACATACAAAGTGAAAAGGTTATTGATCTGTAACATACAAAGTGAAAAGGTTATTGATCTGTAACATACAAAGTGAAAAGGTTATTGATCTGTAACATACAAAGTGAAAAGGTGATTGAATCAAGGATGTGGAAATGATCAAGTATCTATTTTCAGTTCCACCCTAAAAGCAGACATTTCATTGTGTGAATCAATTCAGTTGTGATTAAATCTGTCTCCCTCTCCTGCTTCTCTCCTCCTGCTTCTCTCCTCCTGCCTCTCCTGCTTCTCTCCCCCTGCCTCTCCTGCTTCTCTCCTCCTGCTTCTCCCCTCTTGCCTCTCCCCCTGCCTCTCTCTCCTCCTGCCTCTCCTCTCCTGCCTCTCCTCTCCTGCCTCCTCCTCCTCCTGCCTCTCCCCTCTTGCCTCTCCCCCTGCCTCTCTCTCCCCCTGCCTCTCTCTCCTCCTCCTCTCCTCTCCTGCCTCTCCTGCCTCTCCTCTCCTGCTTCTCTCCTCCTGCTTCTCTCCTCCTGCTTCTCTCCTCCTGCTTCTCTCCTCCTGCCTCTCCCCTCCTGCCTCTCTCTCTCCTGCCTCTCCCCTCCTGCCTCTCCCTCCTGCCTCTCCCCTCCTGCCTCTCCTCTCCTGCCTCTCCCCCTGCTTCTCCCTCTCCTGCCTCTCCCCTCTTGCCTCTCCCCTCCTGCCTCTCCCCTCTTGCCTCTCCCCCTGCCTCTTCTCTCCTGCCTCTCCTCTCCCCTCTTGCCTCTCCCCCTGCCTCTTCTCTCCTGCCTCTTCTCTCCTGCCTCTCCTCTCCTGCCTCTCCCGCCTCTCCCCCTGCCTCTCTCCATGCCTCTCCTGCCTCTCCTCCTCCTCTCCCCCTCCCTCCTCCTCTCCTGCCTCTCCCCCTGCCTCTCCTCTCCTGCTCCTCTCCCCCTGCCTCTCCTCTCCGGCCTCTCCCTCCCGCCTCTCCCCTGCCTCTCCCGCCTCTCCCTCCGGCCTCTCCCTCTCCCCCCTCCCCTGCCTCTCCCCGCCTCTCCTCTCCGGCCTCTGCCTCTCCCCCTCCTGCCTCTCCCTCTCCTGCCCTCCCCCCCTCCTGCCTCTCCTCCCTGCCTCTCCTGCCTCTCCCCCTGCCTCTCCTGCCTCTCCCCTGCCTCTCCCTCTCTGCCTCTCCTGCCCTGCCCCCTGCCTCTCCTCTCCTGCCTCTCTCCTGCCCTCCCTCCTGCCTCCTCCTGCCTCCCCCTGCCTCTCCTGCCTCTCCCCTGCCTCTCCCCTGCCTCCTCCTCTCCTGCCTCTCCCCTGCCTCTCCCCCGGCCTCTCCCCCGGCCTCTCCCTCTCCTGCCTCTCCTCCCCTGCCTCTCCGTCTCCTGCCTCTCCTCCCCTGCCTCTCCCCCTCCTCCCCTGCCTCTCCCCCTCTCCCCCTGCCTCTCCTCTCCTGCTTCTCTCCTCCTGCCTCTCCCCTCCTGCCTCTCCCCTCCTGCCTCTCCCCTCCTGCCTCTCCCTCTCCTGCCTCTCCCCTCCTGCCTCTCTCCTCCTGCCTCTCCTCTCTTGCTTCTCCTCTCCTGCCTCTCCCCTCCTGCCTCTCCTCTCCTGCCTCTCCCCCTGCTTCTCCTCTCCTGCCTCTCCCCTCTTGCCTCTCCCCTCTTGCCTCTCCCCTCTGCCTCCCCTGCCTCTTCTCTCCTGCCTCTTCTCTCCTGCCTCTTCTCTCCTCCTCTCCTGCCTCTCCCCTCTTGCCTCTCCCCCTGCCTCTTCTCTCCTGCCTCTCCTCTCCTGCCTCTCCTCTCCTGCCTCTCCTGCCTCTCATCTCCTGCCTCTCCTGCCTCTCATCTCCTGCTTCTCCCCTGCCTCTCCTCTCCTGCCTCTCTCCATGCCTCTCCTCTCCTGCCTCTCCTCTCCTGCCTCCCCCTGCCTCTCCTCTCCTGCCTCTCCCCCTGCCTCTCCCGCCTCTCCCCTGCCTCTCCCGCCTCTCCTCTCCGGCCTCTGCCTCCCTCTCCTGCCTCTCCCTCTCCTGCCTCTCCCCTCCTGCCTCTCCCCCTCCTGCCTCTCCCCGGCCTCTCCCCTGCTCTCTCCCCTGCCTCTCTCCTCCCTGCCTCTCCCCTCCCTCTCCTGCCTCTCCCCCTGCCTCTCCTGCCTCTCCCCCTGCCTCTCCTGCCTCTCCCCCTGCCTCTGCCTCTCCTGCCTCTCCTGCCTCTCCCCCCTGCCTCTCCTGCCTCTCCTGCCTCTCCTGCCTCTCCTCTCCTGCCTCTCCTCTCCTGCCTCTCCTCTCCTGCCTCTCCTGCCTCTCCCCCTGCCCTCCTGCCTCCCCCTCCTCCCCTGCCTCTCCTCTCCTGCCTCCCCCCTGCCTCTCCTCTCCCGCCTCTCCTCTCCGGCCTCTGCCTCTCCTCTCCCCTCCTCTCCGGCCTCTGCCTCTCCCTCTCCTGCCTCTCCCTCTCCTGCCTCTCCCCCTCCTGCCTCTCCCCCTCCTGCCTCTCCCCGGCCTCTCCCCCGGCCCTCCCCCTGCCTCTCTCCTCTCCTGCCTCTCCCCTGCCTCTCCTGCCTCTCTCTCCTGCCTCTCCTCCTCCTGCCTCTCCTCTCCTGCCTCTCCTCTCCTGCCTCTCTCCTGCCTCTCCCCCTGCCTCCTGCCTCTCCCCCTGCCTCTCCTGCCTCTCCCCCCTGCCTCTCCTCTCCGGCCTCTCCCTCTCCTGCCTCTCCCTCCCTGCCTCTCCTCCCTGCCTCTCCCCCTGCCTCTCCTCCCCTGCCTCTCCCCCTCCTCCCCTGCCTCTCCCCCTCTCCCCCTGCCTCTCCTCCCCTGCCTCTCCCCCTCTCCCCCTGCCTCCCCCCCTCTCCCCCTCTCCCCCTGCCTCTCCGTCTCCTGTCTCTCCTCCTCCTGCCTCTCCCCCTCCCCTCCCCTGCCTCTCCCCCTCTCCCCCTGCCTCTCCTCTCCTGCCTCCATGTAAACTGAAGACTCTTTGTTCACAGGACAGAAACAAACAGAGAGTGTGCTGAGATGGAACTAGGTGGAGCTAATCTTTTAATAATCTTACGTCAGGTTTTTTAATAAGATTTCAGATGCAGCTTTGCTTATTGTTTCCCCCCCACCTCATCTATGACTGCGTTCCAAATGGCACCCTATTCCCTGTGTAGTGCACTACTATTGACCGGGGCCCGTAGGGTGTTGTTTGGGACGTAGCCTCTTAAAGGGTAGGGCATGCCGTACTCACCGTTTGCAGACAGAATTGAGAGCGGAGAAATGATTTACGGACAAACGATACAACGTTTATTTTGAGTCATTTATTCACATTAAATCTGGGTCAGTTTTGTCATTTAAAAATCCACGTTATCAGCTCGTTATCAACGTAGTTTCATCACAGTTAATTTCACAGCAGTTTTTTAGTTTGTGTTGGCAAACCAATGAACACTCACCATTAGTGTCAGCCTGTTCAATCTCTTTGGCCTGGGTCTGAATATTATACTCCATACACCCCACTCTGTTTGTCCCAAATGGTGCCCCATTCCCTTTAACTGCTTTGGAATGATTGGGGAACAAATAGCCACTTTGGAGGTGACTACTTTTTAAAACTATGTGAATACAGATTTCAGGAAGTGACTACTTTTTAAAACTATATGAATACAGATTTCAGGAAGTGAATACTTTTTAAAACTATATGAATACAGATTTCAGGAAGTGAATACTTTTTAAAACTATATGAATACAGATTTCAGGAAGTGAATACTTTTTAAAACTATGTGAATACAGATTTCAGGAAGTGACTACTTTTTAAAACTATATGAATACAGATTTCAGGAAGTGACTACTTTGTAAAACCATATGAATACACATTTCAGGAAGTGTGACTACTTATTAAAACTATGGGGAAGTTGGGGGATAGTTTCGTGAGCCAATGCTAACTAGCATTAGCGCAATGCCTGGGAGTGTATGGGTATTAGCAGATAGATACCCCATAGACTTCTAGCCTTTGCGCTAATGCTAGTTAGCAACATCCTTCAAACTGCACGCAGACATAAAAATTGTGTCCACAAGTTCATCTGATTCTGGGGAGGTAGATAAAGGGCCTCATCTGACTCTGGGTCAGTAGATAAAGGGCCTCATCTGACTCTGGGTCAGTAGATAAAGGACCTCATCTGACTCTGGGTCAGTAGATAAAGGACCTCATCTGACTCTGGGTCAGTAGATAAAGGACCTCATCTGACTCTGGGTCAGTAGATAAAGGACCTCATCTGACTCTGGGTCAGTAGATAAAGGGCCTCATCTGACTCTGGGTCAGTAGATAAAGGGCCTCATCTGACTCTGGGTCAGTAGATAAAGGACCTCATCTGACTCTGGGTCAGTAGATAAAGGACCTCATTGCCCAAAATCCCCAAGTATCCCTTCAAAAGGGACAGTTTACTAGGACCACGAACAAACCTGCTTTTCCACCTTCCTTGGCTGTAGTTGATTCAAGACGACAGTTTTTGGGATGTTTTAGTTTCCTTTCGACAGTTAATAGTCATATTAGGTTACTGTTCGCGATAACACTTAATAACACATGAAACTGTTCTGGTGCCTGTGTAATACAACTGTAATGACTTTTTATTAGAGCAGCATATTGTTACCTAATATTTTGGGTAATTGCATTTTAATTGCGTAGCGATGAGCTGAGAGGTTTTTTTTGTTCTTCCAACTCCTGTACAGAAGGAACAGTGATGGTTCCTTATTCCACGTTATGTAATGACTCCATTATGATGTCATAAAGACATTTCCAAAGTTCTGTACAGAAGGAACAGTGATGGTTCATTATTCCACGTTATGTAATGACTCCATTATGATGTCATAAAGACATTTCCAACGTTCTGTACAGAAGGAACAGTGATGGTTCCTTATTCCACGTTATGTAATGACTCCATTATGATGTCATTATAAAGACATTTCCAACGTTCTGTACAGAAGGAACAGTGATGGTTCCTTATTCCACGTTATGTAATGACTCCATTATGATGTCATAAAGACATTTCCAACGTTCTGTGTCCTCTTAACAACAATGACGCTGTTGTCATAGTCACAAAGTTACTCCACTTATATAAGAACCGGATGTCGTGTTTTTATAGCTCACTCATTGTAAATGTATATATATATTTGTTAGACCACTTTGGCAGTTTAGAAATGACTGTTGATTCTATATCCCTCGTGTGTTTAATTATAGGCTTTATGGTATATTAGTATCGGAGAGGGCTCCAGTGTGTTAAAATAATCATATATTTAGACTAATTCAAACTAACTGTTGTCGTTTTTTGGTTCTTCCAGCAAATATTTGGCAGCTATCAAATATGTTTTTATTTACATTTGTTCAAATAACTTCTATGTTGTTTATATTGTATTTATTTATTTATTTTAATCCCAGGCCCCCGTCCCCGCAGGAGGCCTTTTTGCCTTCTGGTAGGCCGTCATTGTAAATAAGAATGTGTTCTGACTTGCCTAGTTAAATAAAAGGTCAAATAAATCAAATCAAATATATATTCAAATACATTCAAATATTGTTTGGTTTTCCTAAAGGTATTCCAAATAAGTTCAAATCGTTTTTCTGAGACATGTATATGAATATAAAAATAAAATAAATAGTTGTATTTTAGTTTTAAAATATATTTGACTACCTTGAGTATTTGAAAAGTTGTTGTTTTCAAATAAACTACAAAATGCAACTGTTTCCCGCCCGATCTGGTTACTACTTTGACTAGCGCCCTATGAGGCCTGGTCAAATGAATAAGTATTGTAGGGAATAGGTGCAATTTGGGACGTAAAAACTGCCCAGGCTAAAAAAGCATGCAATGGAAAGTAGATAGGACTGTAGATACAATACCTGGAACAGAACAGGTCCTGGAATCAGGTTAAAAACCTGTTTTTTTAAAGACAACAATAACTCCCTGCTCGGAGTAGGTTTTAGGATGTTATTCAGACACTGCCCAGACAAAATCATCTTATAATAACAGTTTACCTCGGCTGGTAATCACGACAGTTTGACGTACCGCAAAGGAAATATAGCGATGACGTTCATTGACATTGTTACGAATTATGGGGAATAACCTAATCGCTTTCAGAGTGAATGTGGGACTGCACATGCAATGGTAAAACCTTTTCACATAATTCTCGCCTGACACGATCGCTTTACACACTGTTAATGATTTTAATTTAATCTTAATTATTTTTGACTAATATGTTGCCATTTCTTTTAACCAATACTGATGGTTGTTATAAAAGCGTAATTTTGACAATATGACCGTTATATCAACACACTCGCGTTACTCCCGTTTAACAACTATAAATAGCCTTTTGCGCAATAGGCAAAAGTGAAAGGGGGGATGTCGAGTCAGTTGCGCAACTGAAAGCATTCAACCGAAATGTGTCTTCCGCATGGAACACAACTCCTCTGACTCAGACATTACATTTACATTTAACTTTTCATGGAACACAATCAAAGTTAATTACAAGCCGGTAACGTTGCATTACACGTCTATACTTTTCATGGAACACAATCAAAGTTAATACAAGCCGGTAACGTTGCATTACACGTCTATACTTTTCATGGAACACAATCAAAGTTAATACAAGCCGGTAACGTTGCATTACACGTCTATACTTTTCATGGAACACAATCAAAGTTAATACAAGCCGGTAACGTTGCATTACACGTCTATACTTTTCATGGAACACAATCAAAGTTAATTACAAGCCGGTAACGTTGCATTACACGTCTATACTTTTCATGGAACACAATCAAAGTTAATTACAAGCCGGTAACGTTGCATTACACGTCTATACTTTTCATGGAACACAATCAAAGTTAATTACAAGCCGGTAACGTTGCATTACACGTCTATACTTTTCATGGAACACAATCAAAGTTAATTACAAGCCGGTAACGTTGCATTACACGTCTATACTTTTCATGGAACACAATCAAAGTTAATACAAGCCATAGTTGCGTTCGAAAGCCTTATAGGTTGTTGTTATGGCTTGGATAACTTTCTTTATCATGTTCATATTTTTAGGACTCGTTGAAGCATCGTAATTTTGACCCCCTTAAGGCGGAATCATCAACTTAGACTCAGCCGCGGGCTGATTCTTTTTCTCCAGCGGATTGGTAGGAGGGCAGGAACATAATTACTCGTCATTTGTGGACTACAAACAGAAAGAATGTTTGACTAAAAACATCAATATTTCAAACCCTTTGCGTACATTTGTATTCATCACTTGTCTCTTATGTGTGAGAATACAGATTTCTTCAATTAAAATCACTTGGAGCTGATTTCCTGCGGTTTTTACAGACTTATGTCCAACTAATATATATATATATGCGGTTTTACTTGGCCCCCCCAAGCTTAAAATAAATAAATAAATGTATGTATATATATTAGTCCTAAACTTGGGGGGCCAAGTAAAACCACTTTGGTCTGCTGGCCGCAGGTTGGGGAACCTTGCCTAAGGTGTGATTTCATTCAAATAGACATTCCCGACGAAGACATAGTTTTGAACAAGGTGATGTTGACGCTCCAAATAACTCGAGGCAGGTAATTAAACAATAGAAAGAAAAAACAGTTTATTTATTTAAGTATTTCGGCATAAATTGTGAAATAGACCTTGTGAAATCATTGTCAAAAGATATACTGTTGCATGTAGATCTAGACACTGTTACACGTAGATCTAGATACTGTTACACCTAGATCTAGATACTGTTACACCTAGATCTAGATACTGTTACACGTAGATCTAGATACTGTTACATGTAGATCTAGATACTGTTACACCTAGATCTAGATACTGTTACACCTAGATCTAGATACTGTTACACGTAGATCTAGATACTGTTACACGTAGATCTAGATACTGTTACACCTAGATCTCGATACTGTTACACCTAGATCTAGATACTGTTACATGTAGATCTAGACACTGTTACACGTAGATCTAGATACTGTTACACGTAGATCTAGATACTGTTACACGTAGATCTAGATACTGTTACACGTAGATCTAGATACTGTTACACGTAGATCTACACACTGTTACCCGTAGATCTAGATACTGTTACACCTAGATCTAGATACTGTTACACGTAGATCTAGATACTGTTACATGTAGATCTAGATACTGTTACACCTAGATCTAGATACTGTTACATCTAGATCTAGATACTGTTACACGTAGATCTAGATACTGTTACACCTAGATCTCGATACTGTTACACCTAGATCTAGATACTGTTACATGTAGATCTAGACACTGTTACACGTAGATCTAGATACTGTTACACGTAGATCTAGATACTGTTACATGTAGATCTAGATACTGTTACACCTAGATCTAGATACTGTTACACCTAGATCTAGATACTGTTACACGTAGATCTAGATACTGTTACACCTAGATCTCGATACTGTTACACCTAGATCTAGATACTGTTACATGTAGATCTAGACACTGTTACACGTAGATCTAGATACTGTTACACGTAGATCTAGATACTGTTACACGTAGATCTACACACTGTTACCCGTAGATCTAGATACTGTTACACGTAGATCTAGATACTGTTACACGTAGATCTAGATACTGTTACACGAAGATCTAGATACTGTTACACGTAGATCTAGATACTGTTATACGTAGATCTAGATACTGTTACACGTAGATCTAGATACTGTTACACGAAGATCTAGATACTGTTACACGTAGATCTAGATACTGTTACATGTAGATCTAGATACTGTTATACGTAGATCTAGATACTGTTACACGTAGATCTAGATACTGTTACACGAAGATCTAGATACTGTTACACGTAGATCTAGATACTGTTACATGTAGATCTAGACACTGTTACACCTAGATCTCGATACTGTTACACCTAGATCTAGATACTGTTACATGTAGATCTAGACACTGTTACACGTAGATCTAGATACTGTTACACGTAGATCTAGATACTGTTACACGTAGATCTACACACTGTTACCCGTAGATCTAGATACTGTTACACGTAGATCTAGATACTGTTACACGTAGATCTAGATACTGTTACACGAAGATCTAGATACTGTTACACGTAGATCTAGATACTGTTATACGTAGATCTAGATACTGTTACACGTAGATCTAGACACTGTTACATGTAAATCTAGATACTGTTACACGTAGATCTAGATACTGTTACACGTAGATCTAGATACTGTTACACGAAGATCTAGATACTGTTACACCTAGATCTAGATACTGTTACACGTAGATCTAGATACTGTTACACGTAGATCTAGATACTGTTACACGTAGATCTAGATACTGTTACACGAGATCTAGATACTGTTACATGTAGATCTAGATACTGTTATACGTAGATCTAGATACTGTTACACGTAGATCTAGACACTGTTACACGTAAATCTAGATACTGTTACACGTAGATCTAGATACTGTTACACGTAGATCTACACACTGTTACCCGTAGATCTAGATACTGTTACACGTAGATCTAGATACTGTTACACGAAGATCTAGATACTGTTACACGTAGATCTAGATACTGTTACATGTAGATCTAGACACTGTTACACCTAGATCTCGATACTGTTACACCTAGATCTAGATACTGTTACATGTAGATCTAGACACTGTTACACGTAGATCTAGATACTGTTACACGTAGATCTAGATACTGTTACACGTAGATCTAGATACTGTTACACGTAGATCTAGATACTGTTACACGTAGATCTGTTACACATAGATACTGTTACACGTAGATCTAGATACTGTTACACGTAGATCTAGATACTGTTACACGTAGATCTAGATACTGTTACACGTAGATCTAGATACTGTTACACCTAGATCTAGATACTGTTACACGTAGATCTGATACTGTTACACGTAGATCTAGATACTGTTACACCTAGATCTAGATACTGTTACACCTAGATCTAGATACTGTTACACGAAGATCTAGATACTGTTACACCTAGATCTAGATACTGTTACACGTAGATCTAGATACTGTTACACGTAGATCTAGACACTGTTACACGTAGATCTAGATACTAGATCTAGATACTGTTACACGTAGATCTAGATACTGTTATACGTAGATCTAGATACTGTTACACGTAGATCTAGACACTGTTACACGTAAATCTAGATACTGTTACACGTAGATCTAGATACTGTTACACGTAGATCTACACACTGTTACCCGTAGATCTAGATACTGTTACACGTAGATCTAGATACTGTTACACGTAGATCTAGATACTGTTACACGTAGATCTAGATACTGTTATACGTAGATCTAGATACTGTTACACGTAGATCTAGACACTGTTACACGTAAATCTAGATACTGTTACACGTAGATCTAGATACTGTTACACGTAGATCTAGATACTGTTACACGTAGATCTAGATACTGTTACACGTAGATCTAGACACTGTTACACGTAAATCTAGATACTGTTACACGTAGATCTAGATACTGTTACACGTAGATCTAGATACTGTTACACGTAGATCTAGATACTGTTACACGTAGATCTAGATACTGTTACACGTAGATCTAGATACTGTTACACGTAGATCTACACACTGTTACCCCTAGATCTAGATACTGTTACACCTAGATCTAGATACTGTTACACCTAGATCTAGATACTGTTACACCTAGATCTAGATACTGTTACACCTAGATCTAGATACTGTTACACCTAGATCTAGATACTGTTACACCTAGATATAGATACTGTTACACGTAGATCTACACACTGTTACACGTAGATCTAGACACTGTTACACGTAGATCTAGATACTGTTACACCTAGATCTAGATACTGTTACACCTAGATATAGATACTGTTACACGTAGATCTAGATACTGTTACACGTAGATCTAGATACTGTTACACGTAGATCTAGATACTGTTACACGTAGATCTAGATACTGTTACACGTAGATATAGATACTGTTACACGTAGATCTACACACTGTTACACGTAGATCTAGACACTGTTACACGTAGATCTAGATACTGTTACACGTAGATCTAGATACTGTTACACGTAGATATAGATACTGTTACACGTAGATCTACACACTGTTACACGTAGATCTAGATACTGTTACCCGTAGATCTAGATACTGTTACACGTAGATCTAGATACTGTTACACCTAGATATAGATACTGTTACACGTAGATCTAGATACTGTTACACCTAGATCTAGATACTGTTACACGTAGATCTAGATACTGTTACACGTAGATCTAGATCATATAGAAATATAAAAACATTATCCAAAGCACCGGAACTCCAAAGTAGCGGAACTCCAAAGCACCGGAACTCCAAAGTAGCGGAACTCCAAAGCAGCGGAACTCCAAAGCAGCGGAACTCCAAAGTAGCGGAACTCCAAAGCACCGGAACTCCAAAGCAGCGGAACTCCAAAGTAGCGGAACTCCAAAGTAGCGGAACTCCAAAGTAGCGGAACTCCAAAGTAGCGGAACTCCAAAGCACCGGAACTCCAAAGCAGCGGAACTCCAAAGCAGCGGAACTCCAAAGCAGCGGAACTCCAAAGTAGCGGAACTCCAAAGTAGCGGAACTCCAAAGCACCGGAACTCCAAAGTAGCGGAACTCCAAAGCAGCGGAACTCCAAAGCAGCGGAACTCCAAAGCAGCGGAACTCCAAAGTAGCGGAACTCCAAAGTAGCGGAACTCCAAAGTAGCGGAACTCCAAAGCACCGGAACTCCAAAGCAGCGGAACTCCAAAGCAGCGGAACTCCAAAGCAGCGGAACTCCAAAGCACCGGAACTCCAAAGCACTGCAACCACTGTCTAGCTGCATTTTTCTTTGATCAAGACATCTGCTTGTAACTCTTAACTGGTTAGGACAGCTCATGAGGTGTCATAAATATCTGTTGACTAGGTGGGACTCTTATGACTAAAGAGGCTTCATGCATAATTATTATTTTTTTAACCCTAAGAGTAGGAGTAAAATATTTTCAGCACTTACCACCAATTTTCTACTCTGAGACGCTTTGTGGATATGGGCCCAGAGCATATCAGTCCTACAATAGAGAGGACAGGACTGTAGAGACTGTTCCTGGAACAGAACAGAACACCTGTATCAATCCTACAATAGAGAGGACAGGACTGTAGAGACTGTTCCTGGAACAGAACAGAACACCTGTATCAGTCCTACAATAGAGAGGACAGGACTGTAGAGACTGTTCCTGGAACAGAACAGAACACCTGTATCAGTCCTACAATAGAGGAGACATGACTGTAGAGACTGTTCCTGGAACAGAACACCTGTATCAATCCTACAATAGAGGAGACAGGACTGTAGAGACTGTTCCTGGAACAGAACACCTGTATCAATCCTATGATAGAGAGGACAGGACTGTAGAGACTGTTCCTGGAACAGAACACCAGTATCAATCCTACAATAGAGGAGACAGGACTGTAGAGACTGTTCCTGGAACAGAACACCAGTATCAATCCTACAATAGAGGAGACAGGACTGTAGAGACTGTTCCTGGAACAGAACACCAGTATCAATCCTACAATAGAGAGGACAGGACTGTAGAGACTGTTCCTGGAACAGAACAGAACACCTGTATCAATCCTACAATAGAGGAGACAGGACTGTAGAGACTGTTCCTGGAACAGAACAGAACACCAGTATCAATCCTACAATAGAGGAGACAGGACTGTAGAGACTGTTCCTGGAACAGAACACCAGTATCAATCCTACAATAGAGAGGACAGGACTGTAGAGACTGTTCCTGGAACAGAACAGAACACCTGTATCAATCCTACAATAGAGGAGACAGGACTGTAGAGACTGTTCCTGGAACAGAACACCAGTATCAATCACATTAGGATGGACATGAGCAGAAAATGAGTTCTCTGGGGATGTTTGTTGTCTACAATGAGAAAAATATGTTTGATCTGAGCGCTCTCCTTTCATCCCTCTTGAACACAGTATCTCTCCTCATACAGAGACTGATGTTAGGCCACACAGACAGTGGAGGGGATAAACACACACACACACACACACTCTCTCCTGGTATATCTCTGAAAGACAGTGTAGGAGTGTTTTATTGTGTCAGTGGGAGCCAATACCTGCCTTCCCTCCTCCTCCATTTTCTTTCCCAACTCTCCTTATTTAACACCACAGGAATGTCCTCTAGATAGCAGCATGGACAGGAGGACGGCGGAGGGAGTCTTTAGTCTCCAGTAGTGACCTTGACTACCAGTAGCACCACTAGACCCCCTGAACTGTGTATAAACTGCTACAGCATCGGGAGGAGAGCCCTTCAACTGTCTCTCACCGTAGCTGGCTGGCAATACTGACTACATTTTATGAGGAGAAACGAAGAAGGGGACAGACAGCACATTTTTAAGCAGCTAAAAAAATTAATTTAAATAACCATTCAGAAAGTGCTGCAAAAAAAAGGTTTTTTTCCCCTGTTGCATCTTCTCTCTCTCTGAGTGGTTGTGTTTCTGTGTGACTTCAGGACATCTCACCTGCATCTTCTCTCTCTCTCTGAGTGGTTGTGTTTCTGTGTGACTTCAGGACATCTCACCTGCATCTCTCTCTCTCTCTGAGTGGTTGTGTTTCTGTGTGACTTCAGGACATCTCACCTGCATCTTCTCTCTCTCTCTGAGTGGTTGTGTTTCTGTGTGACTTCAGGACATCTCACCTGCATCTTCTCTCTCTCTCTGAGTGGTTGTGTTTCTGTGTGACTTCAGGACATCTCACCTGCATCTTCTCTCTCTCTGAGTGGTTGTGTTTCTGTGTGACTTCAGGACATCTCACCTGCATCTTCTCTCTCTCTGAGTGGTTGTGTTTCTGTGTGACTTCAGGACATCTCTGCATCTCTCTCTCTCTGAGTGGTTGTGTTTCTGTGTGACTTCAGGACATCTCACCTGCATCTTCTCTCTCTCTCTGAGTGGTTGTGTTTCTGTGTGACTTCAGGACATCTCACCTGCATCTTCTCTCTCTCTCTGAGTGGTTGTGTTTCTGTGTGACTTCAGGACATCTCACCTGCATCTTCTCTCTCTCTGAGTGGTTGTGTTTCTGTGTGACTTCAGGACATCTCACCTGCATCTCTCTCTCTCTCTCTGAGTGGTTGTGTTTCTGTGTGACTTCAGGACATCTCACCTGCATCTTCTCTCTCTCTCTGAGTGGTTGTGTTTCTGTGTGACTTCAGGACATCTCACCTGCATCTTCTCTCTCTCTCTCTGAGTGGTTGTGTTTCTGTGTGACTTCAGGACATCTCACCTGCATCTTCTCTCTCTCTCTGAGTGGTTGTGTTTCTGTGTGACTTCAGGACATCTCACCTGCATCTTCTCTCTCTCTCTGAGTGGTTGTGTTTCTGTGTGACTTCAGGACATCTCACCTGCATCTTCTCTCTCTCTCTGAGTGGTTGTGTTTCTGTGTGACTTCAGGACATCTCACCTGCATCTCTCTCTCTCTGAGTGGTTGTGTTTCTGTGTGACTTCAGGACATCTCACCTGCATCTTCTCTCTCTCTGAGTGGTTGTGTTTCTGTGTGACTTCAGGACATCTCACCTGCATCTTCTCTCTCTCTGAGTGGTTGTGTTTCTGTGTGACTTCAGGACATCTCACCTGCATCTTCTCTCTCTCTCTGAGTGGTTGTGTTTCTGTGTGACTTCAGGACATCTCACCTGCATCTTCTCTCTCTCTCTGAGTGGTTGTGTTTCTGTGTGACTTCAGGACATCTCACCTGCATCTTCATCTTCGGTCTCTCTGAGTGGTTGTGTTTCTGTGTGACTTCAGGACATCTCACCTGCATCTTCTCTCTCTCTCTGAGTGGTTGTGTTTCTGTGTGACTTCAGGACATCTCACCTGCATCTTCTCTCTCTCTCTGAGTGGTTGTGTTTCTGTGTGACTTCAGGACATCTCACCTGCACTTCAGGACATTCTGCATCTCTCTCTCTCTGAGTGGTTGTGTTTCTGTGTGACTTCAGGACATCTCACCTGCATCTTCTCTCTCTCTCTGAGTGGTTGTGTTTCTGTGTGACTTCAGGACATCTCACCTGCATCTCTCTCTCTCTCTGAGTGGTTGTGTTTCTGTGTGACTTCAGGACATCTCACCTGCATCTTCTCTCTCTCTGAGTGGTTGTGTTTCTGTGTGACTTCAGGACATCTCACCTGCATCTTCTCTCTCTCTCTGAGTGGTTGTGTTTCTGTGTGACTTCAGGACATCTCACCTGCATCTTCTCTCTCTCTCTGAGTGGTTGTGTTTCTGTGTGACTTCAGGACATCTCACCTGCATCTTCTCTCTCTCTCTGAGTGGTTGTGTTTCTGTGTGACTTCAGGACATCTCACCTGCATCTTCTCTCTCTCTCTGAGTGGTTGTGTTTCTGTGTGACTTCAGGACATCTCTCAGTGGTTGTGTTTCTGTGTGACTTCAGGACATCTCACCTGCATCTTCTCTCTCTCTCTGAGTGGTTGTGTTTCTGTGTGACTTCAGGACATCTCACCTGCATCTTCTCTCTCTCTCTGAGTGGTTGTGTTTCTGTGTGACTTCAGGACATCTCACCTGCATCTCTTCTCTCTCTCTCTGAGTGGTTGTGTTTCTGTGTGACTTCAGGACATCTCACCTGCATCTTCTCTCTCTCTCTGAGTGGTTGTGTTTCTGTGTGACTTCAGGACATCTCACCTGCATCTCTCTGAGTGGTTGTGTTTCTGTGTGACTTCAGGACATCTCACCTGCATCTTCTCTCTCTCTCTGAGTGGTTGTGTTTCTGTGTGACTTCAGGACATCTCACCTGCATCTTCTCTCTCTCTCTGAGTGGTTGTGTTTCTGTGTGACTTCAGGACATCTCACCTGTGTGACTTCAGGACATCTCACCTGCATCTTCTCTCTCTCTCTGAGTGGTTGTGTTTCTGTGTGACTTCAGGACATCTCACCTGCATCTTCTCTCTCTCTCTGAGTGGTTGTGTTTCTGTGTGACTTCAGGACATCTCACCTGCATCTTCTCTCTCTCTCTGAGTGGTTGTGTTTCTGTGTGACTTCAGGACATCTCACCTGCATCTTCTCTCTCTCTCTGAGTGGTTGTGTTTCTGTGTGACTTCAGGACATCTCACCTGCATCTTCTCTCTCTCTCTGAGTGGTTGTGTTTCTGTGTGACATCTCACCTGGACATCTCAGTGGTTGTGTTTCCTGACATCTTCTCTCTCTCTCTGAGTGGTTGTGTTTCTGTGTGACTTCAGGACATCTCACCTGCATCTCTCTCTCTGAGTGGTTGTGTTTCTGTGTGACTTCAGGACATCTCACCTGCATCTCTCTCTGAGTGGTTGTGTTTCTGTGTGACTTCAGGACATCTCACCTGCATCTTCTCTCTCTCTCTGAGTGGTTGTGTTTCTGTGTGACTTCAGGACATCTCACCTGCATCTTCTCTCTCTCTGAGTGGTTGTGTTTCTGTGTGACTTCAGGACATCTCACCTGCATCTTCTCTCTCTCTCTGAGTGGTTGTGTTTCTGTGTGACTTCAGGACATCTCACCTGCATCTTCTCTCTCTCTCTGAGTGGTTGTGTTTCTGTGTGACTTCAGGACATCTCACCTGCATCTTCTCTCTCTCTCTGAGTGGTTGTGTTTCTGTGTGACTTCAGGACATCTCACCTGCATCTTCTCTCTCTCTCTGAGTGGTTGTGTTTCTGTGTGACTTCAGGACATCTCACCTGCATCTTCTCTCTCTCTCTGAGTGGTTGTGTTTCTGTGTGACTTCAGGACATCTCACCTGAGTGGTTGTGTTTCTGTGTGACTTCAGGACATCTCACCTGCATCTTCTCTCTCTGAGTGGTTGTGTTTCTGTGTGACTTCAGGACATCTCACCTGCATCTTCTCTCTCTCTCTGAGTGGTTGTGTTTCTGTGTGACTTCAGGACATCTCACCTGCATCTTCTCTCTCTCTGAGTGGTTGTGTTTCTGTGTGACTTCAGGACATCTCACCTGTTTCTGTGTGATCATCTCACCTGCTCTCTCTGAGTGGTTGTGTTTCTGTGTGACTTCAGGACATCTCACCTGCATCTTCTCTCTCTCTCTGAGTGGTTGTGTTTCTGTGTGACTTCAGGACATCTCACCTGCATCTTTCTCTCTCTCTGAGTGGTTGTGTTTCTGTGTGACTTCAGGACATCTCACCTGCAGCTCTCTCTCTGAGTGGTTGTGTTTCTGACTTCAGGACATCTCACCTGCATCTTTCTCTCTCTCTGAGTGGTTGTGTTTCTGTGTGACTTCAGGACATCTCACCTGCATCTTCTCTCTCTCTCTGAGTGGTTGTGTTTCTGTGTGACTTCAGGACATCTCACCTGCATCTTCTCTCTCTCTCTGAGTGGTTGTGTTTCTGTGTGACTTCAGGACATCTCACCTGCATCTTCTCTCTCTCTAAGTGGTTGTGTTTCTGTGTGACTTCAGGACATCTCACCTGCATCTTCTCTCTCTCTAAGTGGTTCTGTTTCTGTGTGACTTCAGGACATCTCACCTGCATCTTCTCTCTCTCTAAGTGGTTGTGTTCTGTTTCTGTGTGACTTCAGGACATCTGACGTTGTGACTGTCAGCAGCAGGCGCTGCAGGAGGACAGCTGGGAGATTGTCTTCTCCAGCACTTACCTTGACATATCAGAGGGAGTTTTCTAAGTGGGACCATTTAGATCTGTTTTTAACACAGAGTCAGAGTAGTGTTCTGAGATGTTTTTAACACTGAGTCAGAGTAGTGTTCTGAGATGTTTTTAACACTGAGTCAGAGTAGTGTTCTGAGATGTTTTTAACACTGAGTCAGAGTAGTGTTCTGAGATCTACATTTAGAGATGCGCCCCCCCCAAGAAATCTTGTAGAATTCCAACATTGTGTGAGGAACCCAGTTTACCAAATGCCAGATCTGTAATGCCTACAGGAGAATAGTGCCTCTTTCCAACACACAGGAAGATGCAAGGTTTTAGCATGACATTATCAGGTCAGGTGTCTTCTCCTTTAAGTTAGGTTTCAGACACTTCCATAAACGGAAATGGCAGTTGTTTTTCACAACCCCTTAACTCTTTCTTGGCAGGCGACCAGCAGAGGGTTGAAGGTTGGTTGGGTTGTTAGCTAGCAGTTCTTTCCCAGGTAGCAGAGGGTTTATAGTTGGTTGGGTTGTTAGCTAGCAGTTCTTTCCCAGGTAGCAGAGGGTTTATAGTTGGTTGGGTTAATAGCTAGCAGTTCTTTCCCAGGTAGCAGAGGGTTTATAGTTGGTTGGGTTATTAGCTAGCAGTTCTTTCCCAGGTAGCAGTGGGTTTATAATTAGTTAGGTGAATAACAGTTCTTTCCTGGTAACAGTGGGTTTATAGTTGGTTGGGTTATTAGCTAGCAGTTGTTTCCCAGGTAACAGTGGGTTTATAGTTGGTTGGGTTATTAGCTAGCAGTTCTTTCCCAGGTAGCAGAGGGTTTATAGTTAGTTGGGTTAATAGCTAGCAGTTCTTTCCCAGTAGCAGTGGGTTTATAGTTGGTTGGGTTAATAGCTAGCAGTTCTTTCCCAGGTAGCAGAGGGTTTATAGTTGGTTGGGTTATTAGCTAGCAGTTCTTTCCCAGGTAGCAGTGGGTTTATAATTAGTTAGGTGAATAACAGTTCTTTCCTGGTAACAGTGGGTTTATAGTTGGTTGGGTTAATAGCTAGCAGTTCTTTCCTGGTAACAGTGGATATATAGTTGGTTGGGTTAATAGCTAGCAGTTCTTTCTCAGGTAGCAGTGGGTTTATAGTTGTTTGGGTTGTTAGCTAGCAGTTCTTTCCCAGGTAGCAGAGGGTTTATAGTTGGTTGGGTTGTTAGCTAGCAGTTCTTTCCCAGGTAGCAGAGGGTTTATAGTTGGTTGGGTTAATAGCTAGCAGTTCTTTCCCAGGTAGCAGAGGGTTTATAGTTGGTTGGGTTAATAGCTAGTGGTTCTTTCCCAGGTAGCAGAGGGTTTATAGTTGGTTGGGTTAATAGCTAGCATTTCTTTCCCAGGTAGCAGTGGGTTTATAGTTGGTTGGGTTAAGAGCTAGCAGTTCTTTCCTGGTAACAGTGGGTTTATAGTTGGTTGGCTTAATAGCTAGCAGTTCTTTCACAGATAGCAGTGAGTTTATAGTTGGTTGGGTTAATAGCTAGCATTTCTTTCCCAGGTAGCAGAGGGTTTATAGTTGGTTGGGTTAATAGCTAGCAGTTCTTTCCCAGGTAGCAGAGGGTTTATAGTTGGTTGGGTTATTAGCTAGCGGTTCTTTCCCAGTTAACAGTGGGTATATAGTTGGTTGGGTTAATAACGGTTATTTCCCAGGTAGCAGAGGGTTTATAGTTGGTTGGGTTAATAGCTAGCAGTTCTTTCCCAGGTAGCAGTGGGTTTATAGTTGGTTGGGTTAATAACAGTTCTTTCCCAGGGAGCAGAGGGTTTATAGTTGGTTGAGTTAATAGCTAGTGGTTCTTTCCCAGGTAGCAGAGGGTTTATAGTTGGTTGGGTTAATAGCTAGCAGTTCTTTCCCAGGTAGCAGAGGGTTTATAGTTGGTTGGGTTAATAGCTAGCAGTTCTTTCCCAGGTAGCAGAGGGTTTATAGTTGGTTGGGTTATTAGCTAGCGGTTCTTTCCCAGTTAACAGTGGGTATATAGTTGGTTGGGTTAATAACGGTTATTTCCCAGGTAGCAGAGGGTTTATAGTTGGTTGGGTTAATAGCTAGCAGTTCTTTCCCAGGTAGCAGAGGGTTTATAGTTGGTTGGGTTAAGAGCTAGCAGTTCTTCCCCGGTAGCAGTGGGTTTATAGTTGGTGGGTTATTAGCTAGCGGTTCTTTCCCAGTTAACAGTAGGTATATAGTTGGTTGGGTTAATAACGGTTATTTCCCAGGTAGCAGAGGGTTTATAGTTGGTTGGGTTAATAACAGTTCTTTCCCAGGTAGCAGAGGGTTTATAGTTGGTTGAGTTAATAGCTAGCAGTTCTTTCCCAGGTAGCAGTGGGTTTATAGTTGGTTGGGTTAATAACAGTTCTTTCCCAGGTAGCAGAGGGTTTATAGTTGGTTGAGTTAATAGCTAGTGGTTCTTTCCCAGGTAGCAGAGGGTTTATAGTTGGTTGGGTTAATAGCTAGCAGTTCTTTCCCAGGTAGCAGAGGGTTTATAGTTGGTTGGGTTATTAGCTAGCAGTTCTTTCCCAGGTAGCAGAGGGTTTATAGTTGGTTGGGTTAATAGCTAGCAGTTCTTTCCCAGTAGCAGTGGGTTTATAGTTGGTTGGGTTAATAGCTAGCAGTTCTTTCCCAGGTAGCAGAGGGTTTATAGTTGGTTGGGCTATTAGCTAGCAGTTCTTTCCCAGGTAGCAGTGGGTTTATAATTAGTTAGGTGAATAACAGTTCTTTCCTGGTAACAGTGGGTTTATAGTTGGTTGGGTTAATAGCTAGCAGTTCTTTCCTGGTAACAGTGGATATATAGTTGGTTGGGTTAATAGCTAGCAGTTCTTTCTCAGGTAGCAGTGGGTTTATAGTTGTTTGGGTTAATAGCTAGTGGTTCTTTCCCAGGTAGCAGAGGGTTTATAGTTGGTTGGGTTAATAGCTAGCATTTCTTTCCCAGGTAGCAGTGGGTTTATAGTTGGTTGGGTTAAGAGCTAGCAGTTCTTTCCTGGTAACAGTGGGTTTATAGTTGGTTGGCTTAATAGCTAGCAGTTCTTTCCCAGGTAGCAGAGGGTTTATAGTTGGTTGGGTTATTAGCTAGCAGTTCTTTCCCAGGTAGCAGTGGGTTTATAATTAGTTAGGTGAATAACAGTTCTTTCCTGGTAACAGTGGGTTTATAGTTGGTTGGGTTAATAGCTAGCAGTTCTTTCCTGGTAACAGTGGATATATAGTTGGTTGGGTTAATAGCTAGCAGTTCTTTCTCAGGTAGCAGTGGGTTTATAGTTGTTTGGGTTAATAGCTAGTGGTTCTTTCCCAGGTAGCAGAGGGTTTATAGTTGGTTGGGTTAATAGCTAGTGGTTCTTTCCCAGGTAGCAGAGGGTTTATAGTTGGTTGGGTTAATAGCTAGCATTTCTTTCCCAGGTAGCAGTGGGTTTATAGTTGGTTGGGTTAAGAGCTAGCAGTTCTTTCCTGGTAACAGTGGGTTTATAGTTGGTTGGCTTAATAGCTAGCAGTTCTTTCACAGATAGCAGTGGGTTTATAGTTGGTTGGGTTATTATCTAGCGGTTCTTTCCCAGTTAACAGTGGGTATATAGTTGGTTGGGTTAATAACGGTTATTTCCCAGGTAGCAGAGGGTTTATAGTTGGTTGGGTTAATAGCTAGCAGTTCTTTCCCAGGTAGCAGAGGGTTTATAGTTGGTTGGGTTATTAGCTAGCGGTTCTTTCCCAGTTAACAGTGGGTATATAGTTGGTTGGGTTAATAACGGTTATTTCCCAGGTAGCAGAGGGTTTATAGTTGGTTGGGTTAATAGCTAGCAGTTCTTTCCCAGGTAGCAGTGGGTTTATAGTTGGTTGGGTTAATAACAGTTCTTTCCCAGGTAGCAGAGGGTTTATAGTTGGTTGAGTTAATAGCTAGTGGTTCTTTCCCAGGTAGCAGAGGGTTTATAGTTGGTTGGGTTAATAGCTAGCAGTTCTTTCCCAGGTAGCAGAGGGTTTATAGTTGGTTGGGTTAATAGCTAGCAGTTCTTTCCCAGGTAGCAGAGGGTTTATAGTTGGTTGGGTTATTAGCTAGCGGTTCTTTCCCAGTTAACAGTGGGTATATAGTTGGTTGGGTTAATAACGGTTATTTCCCAGGTAGCAGAGGGTTTATAGTTGGTTGGGTTAATAGCTAGCAGTTCTTTCCCAGGTAGCAGAGGGTTTATAGTTGGTTGGGTTAAGAGCTAGCAGTTCTTCCCCGGTAGCAGTGGGTTTATAGTTGGTGGGTTATTAGCTAGCGGTTCTTTCCCAGTTAACAGTGGGTATATAGTTGGTTGGGTTAATAACGGTTATTTCCCAGGTAGCAGAGGGTTTATAGTTGGTTGGGTTAATAACAGTTCTTTCCCAGGTAGCAGGGGGTTTATAGTTGGTTGGGTTAATAGCTAGCAGTTCTTTCCCAGGTAGCAGTGGGTTTATAGTTGGTTGGGTTAATAACAGTTCTTTCCCAGGTAGCAGAGGGTTTATAGTTGGTTGAGTTAATAGCTAGTGGTTCTTTCCCAGGTAGCAGAGGGTTTATAGTTGGTTGGGTTAATAGCTAGCAGTTCTTTCCCAGGTAGCAGAGGGTTTATAGTTGGTTGGGTTATTAGCTAGCAGTTCTTTCCCAGGTAGCAGAGGGTTTATAGTTGGTTGGGTTAATAGCTAGCAGTTCTTTCCCAGTAGCAGTGGGTTTATAGTTGGTTGGGTTAATAGCTAGCAGTTCTTTCCCCGGTAGCAGTGGGTTTATAGTTGGTGGGTTATTAGCTAGCGGGTCTTTCCCAGTTAACAGTGGGTATATAGTTGGTTGGGTTAATAACGGTTATTTCCCAGGTAGCAGAGGGTTTATAGTTGGTTGGGTTAATAACAGTTCTTTCCCAGGTAGCAGGGGGTTTATAGTTGGTTGGGTTAATAGCTAGCAGTTCTTTCCCAGGTAGCAGTGGGTTTATAGTTGGTTGGGTTAATAACAGTTCTTTCCCAGGTAGCAGAGGGTTTATAGTTGGTTGAGTTAATAGCTAGTGGTTCTTTCCCAGGTAGCAGAGGGTTTATAGTTGGTTGGGTTAATAGCTAGCAGTTCTTTCCCAGGTAGCAGAGGGTTTATAGTTGGTTGGGTTATTAGCTAGCAGTTCTTTCCCAGGTAGCAGAGGGTTTATAGTTGGTTGGGTTAATAGCTAGCAGTTCTTTCCCAGTAGCAGTGGGTTTATAGTTGGTTGGGTTAATAGCTAGCAGTTCTTTCCCAGGTAGCAGAGGGTTTATAGTTGGTTGGGCTATTAGCTAGCAGTTCTTTCCCAGGTAGCAGTGGGTTTATAATTAGTTAGGTGAATAACAGTTCTTTCCTGGTAACAGTGGGTTTATAGTTGGTTGGGTTAATAGCTAGCAGTTCTTTCCTGGTAACAGTGGATATATAGTTGGTTGGGTTAATAGCTAGCAGTTCTTTCTCAGGTAGCAGTGGGTTTATAGTTGTTTGGGTTAATAGCTAGTGGTTCTTTCCCAGGTAGCAGAGGGTTTATAGTTGGTTGGGTTAATAGGTAGTGGTTCTTTCCCAGGTAGCAGAGGGTTTATAGTTGGTTGGGTTAATAGCTAGCATTTCTTTCCCAGGTAGCAGTGGGTTTATAGTTGGTTGGGTTAAGAGCTAGCAGTTCTTTCCTGGTAACAGTGGGTTTATAGTTGGTTGGCTTAATAGCTAGCAGTTCTTTCACAGATAGCAGTGGGTTTATAGTTGGTTGGGTTATTAGCTAGCGGTTCTTTCCCAGTTAACAGTGGGTATATAGTTGGTTGGGTTAATAACGGTTATTTCCCAGGTAGCAGAGGGTTTATAGTTGGTTGGGTTAATAGCTAGCAGTTCTTTCCCAGGTAGCAGAGGGTTTATAGTTGGTTGGGTTAATAGCTAGCAGTTCTTTCCCAGGTAGCAGAGGGTTTATAGTTGGTTGGGTTAAGAGCTAGCAGTTCTTCCCCGGTAGCAGTGGGTTTATAGTTGGTGGGTTATTAGCTAGCGGTTCTTTCCCAGTTAACAGTGGGTATATAGTTGGTTGGGTTAATAACGGTTATTTCCCAGGTAGCAGAGGGTTTATAGTTGGTTGGGTTAATAACAGTTCTTTCCCAGGTAGCAGGGGGTTTATAGTTGGTTGGGTTAATAGCTAGCAGTTCTTTCCCAGGTAGCAGTGGGTTTATAGTTGGTTGGGTTAATAACAGTTCTTTCCCAGGTAGCAGAGGGTTTATAGTTGGTTGAGTTAATAGCTAGTGATTCTTTCCCAGGTAGCAGAGGGTTTATAGTTGGTTGAGTTAATAGCTAGTGATTCTTTCCCAGGTAGCAAAGGGTTTATAGTTGGTTGGGTTAATAGCTAGCAGTTCTTTCCCGGTAGCAGTGGGTTTATAGTTGGTTGGGTTAATAACAGTTCTTTCCCAGTTAGCAGTGGGTTTATAGTTGGTTGGGTTAATAACGGTTATTTCCCAGGTAGCAGAGGGTTTATAGTTGGTTGGGTTAATAACGGTTATTTCCCAGGTAGCAGTGGGTTTATAGTTGGTTGGGTTAATAACGGTTATTTACCAGGTAGCAGTGGGTTTATAGTTGGTTGGGTTAATAACGGTTATTTCCCAGGTAGCAGAGGGTTTATAGTTGGTTGGGTTAATAACGGTTATTTCCCAGGTAGCAGTGGGTTTATAGTTGGTTGGGTTAATAACGGTTATTTCCCAGGTAGCAGTGGGTTTATAGTTGGTTGGGTTAAGAGCTAGCAGTTCTTTCCCAGGTAGCAGAGGGTTTATAGTTGGTTGGGTTAATAGCAGTTCTTTCCCAGTTAGCAGTGGGTTTATAGTTGGTTGGGTTAATAACGGTTATTTCCCAGGTAACAGAGGGTTTATAGTTGGTTGGGTTAATAACGGTTATTTCCCAGGTAGCAGTGGGTTTATAGTTGGTTGGGTTAATAACGGTTATTTACCAGGTAGCAGTGGGTTTATAGTTGGTTGGGTTAATAATGGTTATTTCCCAGGTAGCAGAGGGTTTATAGTTGGTTGGGTTAATAACGGTTATTTCCCAGGTAGCAGTGGGTTTATAGTTGGTTGGGTTAATAACGGTTATTTCCCAGGTAGCAGTGGGTTTATAGTTGGTTGGGTTAAGAGCTAGCAGTTCTTTCCCAGGTAGCAGAGGGTTTATAGTTGGTTGGGTTAATAGCAGTTCTTTCCCAGGTAGCAGAGGGTTTATAGTTGGTTGGGTTAATAACGGTTATTTCCCAGGTAGCAGTGGGTTTATAGTTGGTTGGGTTAATAACGGTTATTTCCTGGAACATTGCTCTCTTTCATTCCAGTGAACGTTTCTTCTCTCCGGACAACAGCCAGGCTTCTGTTCCCCACTACACTACATAGGGAGTAGGATGTAATCTGAGGCATATACACCATTTGCATACATCAATCTGTGTGTTATAGAGCACCTAGGGAGGGTGGTACAGGAGGAACCTGCCTTTTGGGATGGTTGGTTCTGTGCACAACCCTTATCCACCCACATACAAATGTGTACAGAGCATTCAGAAAGTATTCAGACCCCTTAACTTTTTCCACATTTTGTTAGGTTACAGCTTTATCCTAAAATGGATATATATATATATATATTTTATCTTTAGCAATCTACACACAATACCCCATAATGACAAAGTGAAAACAGGTTTTTTCAAAAGTTTTGCAAATGTATTACAAATGAAAAACAGATACCTTATTTACATAAGTATTCAGACCTTTTGCTATGAGACTCAAAATTGAGCTCAGGTGCATCCTGTTTTCATTGATCATCCTTGAAATGTTTCTACAACTTGATTGGAGTCCACCTGTGCTAAATTAAATAGATTGGACATCATTTGGAAAGGCACACACCTGTCTATATAAGGTCCCACAGTTGACAGTGCATGTCAGAGCAAAAACTAACCAATGAGGTTGAAGGAATTGTCCATGGGGCTCGAGACAGGATTGTGTCAAGCCACAGATCTGGGGGAAGGGTAACCAACATTTCTCTGCAGCCTTGAAGGTCTCCAAGAACACAGTGGCCTCCATCATTCTGCAGCCTTGAAGGTCTCCAAGAACACTGTGGCCTCCATTATTCTGCAGCCTTGAAGGTCTCCAAGAACACAGTGGCCTCCATCATTCTGCAGCCTTGAAGGTCTCCAAGAACACAGTGGCCTCCATCATTCTGCAGCCTTGAAGGTCTCCAAGAACACAGTGGCCTCCATCATTCTGCAGCCTTGAAGGTCTCCAAGAACACAGTGGCCTCCATCATTCTGCAGCCTTGAAGGTCTCCAAGAACACAGTGGCCTCCATCATTCTGCAGCCTTGAAGGTCTCCAAGAACACAGTGGCCTCCATCATTCTGCAGCCTTGAAGGTCTCCAAGAACACAGTGGCCTCCATCATTCTGCAGCCTTGAAGGTCTCCAAGAACACAGTGGCCTCCATCATTCTGCAGCCTTGAAGGTCTCCAAGAACACAGTGGCCTCCATCATTCTGCAGCCTTGAAGGTCTCCAAGAACACAGTGGCCTCCATCATTCTTAAATGGTTTGTAACCACCAAGACTCTTTCTAGAGCTGGCTGCCCGGCCAACCTGGTAATCTGGGGAGAAAGGCCTTGGTCAGGGAGGTGAACAAGAACCCGATGGTCACTCTGACAGAGCTCAAGAGTTCCTTTGTGGAGATGGGAGAACCTTCCAGAAGGACAACCATCTCTGCAGCACTCCACTAATCAGGCCTTTATGGTAGAGGGGCCAGACAGAAGCCACTCCTCAGTAAAAATCACATGACAGACCGCTTGGAGTTTGCCAAAGGCACCTTGGGGCGGCAGGGTAGCCTAGTGGTTAGAGCGTTGGACTGTTAACCGAAAGGTTGCAAGTTCATATCCCTGAGCTGACGAGGTACAAATCTGTCGTTCTGCCCTGAACAGGCAGTTAACCCACTGTTCCCTGGTAGGCCGTCATTGAAAATAAAGGTAAAATAAAAAATAAATAAAGACACTCAAGATTCTCTGGTCTGATGAAACTAAGATTGAACTCTTTGGCCTGAATCCCAAGCGTCACGTCTGGAGGAAACCTGGCACCATCCCTACAGTGAAGCATGGTGGTGGCAGCATTATACTGTGGGGATGTTTTTCAGTGGCAGGGACTGGGAAACCTGGCAGGATCGAGGCAAAGATGAACGGAGCAAAGTACAGAGAGATTGATGAAAACCGAAGGTTCACCTTCCAACATTACAGCGACCCTAAGCACACAGCCAGGAGTGGCTTTGGGACAAGTCTCTGAATGTTCTTGAGTGGCCCAGCCAGAGCCCGGACATGAACCCGATCAAACATCTCTGGAGAAACCTAAAAATGGCAGGATGCTCCCCATCCAACCTGACAGAGCTTGAGAGGATCTGCAGAGAAGAATGGGAGAAACTCCCCAAAGCTTGTAGCTTCATACCCAAGAAGACTCAAGTCTGTAACCACTGCCAAAAGGTGCTTCAAAAGGGTCTGAATAATTATGAAAATGTAATATTTCAGTTTATTATCAATAAATTAGCAAAAATATTGTGTAAAGATTGACATTTGAATGAGTTTTAGAAAAGGCTGTAAGTCGAGGGGGTCTGAATACTTTCAGAATGCACTGTATACACACAAACCCACGTATAACTAACCTTGCGGGGACTTAATTCAGTCCCCGATCAACATCCTATTTTCACTAACCCCCTAAACCTAACCCTTAACCTTAAACCGAACCCTAGCTCCTAACACTGAACATAATTCTAACCCTAATTCTAACCTGAACTCTAAACCTCCTAGAAATAGCATTAGACCTTTTCGGTTCGTTTACTATTATTGTGGGGGCTTCTGGTCCCCACAAGTATAGTTAAACACGTCCACACACACACACACACACACTCAACTAACAGGCGAACCAGATACTTGTTGAATTAGCCCGTAACCTCTTACATAGCTCAAAAGCTCTTTTTAAATCTCGTAAACTTCGAGTGAACTGTTGCTCACAAAATCTCCTCTTTCATGATCCTGAAGCAATAGGGCGATAATACCATTTAGACCAACTATGAAACTAATGTAGGCTAGCTACCTACAGCGCAATATGAAGAGAGCTCACCTCACAGCAGGGAAGCAAGAAGAGAGCTCACCTCATAGCAGGGAAACAATAAGAAGAGAGGTCACCTCATAGCAGAGAAGCAAGAAGAGAGGTCACCTCATAGCAGGAAAACAATATGAAGAGAGTTCACCTCATAGCAGAGAAACAACAAAAGAGAGGTCACCTCACAGCAGGGAGACAAGAAGAAGAGAGGTCACCCCACAGCAGGGAAACAACAAGAGAGATCACCTCATAGCAGGGAAACATGAAGAAGGGAGGTCACCTCACAGCAGGGAAACAACAAGAAGAGAGGTCACCGCACAGCAGGGAAACAAGAAGAAGAGAGGTCACCCCATAGCAGGGAAACAAGAAGAAGAGAGGTCACCTCATAGCAGGGAAACAAGAAGAAGAGAGGTCACCTCACAGCAGGGAAACAAGAAGAAGAGAGGTCACCTCACAGCAGGGAAACATGAAGAAGGGAGGTCACCTCACAGCAGGGAAACAAGAAGAAGAGAGGTCACCTCACAGCAGGGAAACAAGAAGAAGAGAGGTCACCTCACAGCAGGGAAACAAGAAGAGAGGTCACCTCACAGCAGGGAAACAACGAGAAGAGAGGTCACCTCATAGCAGGGAAACAAGAAGAGAGGTCACCTCACAGCAGGGAAACAAGAAGAAGAGAGGGCACCTTGTAGCAGGAAAACAAGAAGAAGAGAGGTCACCTCATAGCAGGGAAACAACAAGAAGAGAGGTCACCTCATAGCAGGGAAACAAGAAGAAGAGAGGTCACCTCATAGCAGAGAAACAACAAGAAGAGAGGGCACCTCGTAGCAGGGAAACAACAAGAAGAGAGGTCACCTCATAGCAGGGAAACAACAATAAGAGAGGTCACCTCATAGCAGGGAAACAACAATAAGAGAGGTCACCTCATATCAGGGAAACAACAAGAAGAGAGGTCACCTCATAGCAGGGAAACAATATGAGAGGTCACCTCATAGCAGGGAAACAAGACGAGAGGTCACCTCATAGCAGGGAACAATACAAAGAGAGGTCACCTCATAGCAGGGAAACAAGAAGAAGAGGTCACCTCACAGCAGGGAAACAAGAAGAAGAGAGGTCACCTCATATCAGGGAAACAATATGAAGAGAGGTCACCTCATATCAGGGAAACAATATGAAGAGAGGTCACCTCATATCAGGGAAACAATAAGAAGAGAGGTCACCTCACAGCAGGGAAACAACAAGAAGAGAGATCACCTCATAGCAGGAAAACATGAAGAAGAGAGGTCACCTCACAGCAGGGAAAAAACAAGAAGAGAGGTCACCTCATAGCAGGGAAACAATATGAAGAGAGGTCACCTCATAGCAAGGAAACAATACGAAGAGAGGTCACCTCACAGCAGGGAAACAAGAAGAGAGGTCACCTCACAGCAGGGAAACAAGAAGAAGAGAGGTCACCTCACAGCAGGGAAACAAGAATAAGAGAGGTCACCTCATAGCAGGGAAACAACAAGAAGAGAGGTCACCTCATAGCAGGGAAACAATATGAGAGGGCACCTCACAGCAGGGAAACAAGAAGAAGAGAGGTCACCTCACAGCAGGGAAACAAGAAGAAGAGAGGTCACCTCACAGCAGGGAAACAAGAAGAAGAGAGGTCACCTCATAGCAGAGAAACAAGAAGAGAGGTCACCTCATGGCAGGGAAACAAGAAGAAGAGAGGTCACCTCATAGCAGAGAAACAATAAGAAGAGAGGGCACCTCATAGCAGGGAAACAACAAGAAGAGAGGTCACCTCACAGCATGGAAACAACAAGAAGAGAGGTCACCTCACAGCAGGGAAACAACAAGAAGAGAGGTCACCTCACAGCAGGGAAACAACAAGAAGAGAGGTCACCTCATAGCAGGGAAACAAGAAGGAGAGGTCACCTCACAGCAGGGAAACAATAAGAAGAGAGGTCACCTCATAGCAGGGAAACAAGAAGAGAGGTCACCTCATAGCAGAGAAACAATAAGAAGAGAGGGCACCTCGTAGCAGGAAAACAAGAAGAAGAGAGGTCACCTCATGGCAGGGAAACAAGAAGAGAGGGCACCTCACAGCAGGGAAACAAGAAGAAGAGAGATCACCTCATAGCAGAGAAACAAGAAGAGAGGTCACCTCACAGCAGGGAAACAAGAAGAAGAGAGGTCACCTCACAGCAGGAAAACAAGAAGAAGAGAGATCACCTCATAGCAGGGAAACAATAAGAGAGATCACCTCATAGCAGGGAAACAATATGAGAGGTCACCTCATAGCAGGGAAACAAGAAGAAGAGAGGGCACCTCATAGCAGAGAAACAATAAGAAGAGAGGTCACCTCATAGCAGGGAAACAATAACCGAGGTCACCTCATAGCAGAGAAACAATAAGAGAGGTCACCTCATAGCAGGGAAACAATATGAGAGGTCACCTCATAGCAGGGAAAGAAAATAACTAGGCAAAGAGCGCCATACGTCACAGTAACTCCCAGTTAGATAAAAGGTTCATCACTTGCGTGCTGAAATCATAAAAAGCTGAGTGGGAAGGCGATGTTTACAGTTGTCTGCTTATCGGCCAGGTCACAGTGAACTGACGAAGCAGTGTAGGGTCAGATTAGTCAGACATATATCTGAAGAATGAAAGTAGAGCAGAGCCAGAGGACTGTGAGAACACTCTGACTCAGTCCCAGTCTGTGATAACACTGACTCAGTCCCAGTCTGTGATAACACTGACTCAGTCCCAGTCTGTGAAAGAGAAGAAGAGACAGGAGGACCGTGATAGCACTCTGACTCAGTCCCAGTCTGTGATAACACTGACTCAGTCCCAGTCTGTGATAACACTCTGACTCAGTCCCAGTCTGTGAGAACACTCTGACTCAGTCCCAGTCTGTGAGAACACTCTGACTCAGTCCCAGTCTGTGAGAACACTCTGACTCAGTCCCAGTCTGTGATAACACTCTGACTCAGTCCCAGTCTGTGATAACACTGACTCAGTCCCAGTCTGTGAGAACACTCTGACTCAGTCCCAGTCTGTGAGAACACTCTGACTCAGTCCCAGTCTGTGAGAACACTCTGACTCAGTCCCAGTCTGTGAGAACACTCTGACTCAGTCCCAGTCTGTGAGAACACTCTGACTCAGTCCCAGTCTCTGATAACACTCTGACTCAGTCCCAGTCTGTGAGAACACTCTGACTCAGTCCCAGTCTGTGAGAACACTCTGACTCAGTCCCAGTCTGTGAGAACACTCTGACTCAGTCCCAGTCTCTGATAACACTCTGACTCAGTCCCAGTCTGTGAGAACACTCTGACTCAGTCCTCGTCTCTGATAACACTCAGTCCCAGTCTGTGAGAACACTCTGACTCAGTCCCAGTCTCTGATAACACTGACTCAGTCCCAGTCTGTGAGAACACTCTGACTCAGTCCCAGTCTGTGAGAACACTATGATTCAGTCCCAGTCTGTGAGAACACTCTGACTCAGTCCCAGTCTGTGAGAACACTCTGACTCAGTCCCAGTAGGTCACATGTCAGTACAGACACACAGCCAGTAGGTCACATGTCAGTACATACACACAACCAGTAGGTCACATGTCAATACAGACACAACCAGTAGGTCACATGTCAGTACAGACACACAACCAGTAGGTCACATGTCAGTACAGACACACCAGTAGGTCACATGTCAGTACACACAGCCAGTAGGTCACATGTCAGTACAGACACACAGCCAGTAGGTCACATGTCAGTACAGACACACAGCCAGTAGGTCACATGTCAGTACAGACAGCCAGTAGGTCACATGTCAGTACAGACACACAGCCAGTAGGTCACATGTCAGTACACACAGCCAGTAGGTCACATGTCAGTACAGACACACCAGTAGGTCACATGTCAGTACAGACACACAACCAGTAGGTCACATGTCAGTACAGACACACCAGTAGGTCACATATCAGTACAGACACAACCAGTAGGCCACATGTCAGTACAGACACACAGCCAGTAGGTCACATGTCAGTACAGACACACAGCCAGTAGGTCACATGTCAGTACAGACAACCAGTAGGTCACATGTCAGTACAGACACACAACCAGTAGGTCACATGTCAGTACAGACACACAACCAGTAGGTCACATGTCAGTACAGACACACAACCAGTAGGTCACATGTCAGTACAGACACACAACCAGTAGGTCACATGTCAGTACAGACAACCAGTAGGTCACATGTCAGTACAGACACACAGCCAGTAGGTCACATGTCAGTACAGACACAAAACCAGTAGGTCACATGTCAGTACAGACACACAACCAGTAGGTCACATGTCAGTACAGACACACCAGTAGGTCACATATCAGTACAGACACAACCAGTAGGCCACATGTCAGTACAGACACACAGCCAGTAGGTCACATGTCAGTACAGACAACCAGTAGGTCACATGTCAGTACAGACACACAGCCAGTAGGTCACATGTCAGTACAGACAACCAGTAGGTCACATGTCAGTACAGACACACCAGTAGGTCACATGTCAGTACAGACAACCAGTAGGTCACATGTCAGTACAGACAACCAGTAGGTCACATGTCAGTACAGACAACCAGTAGGTCACATGTCAGTACAGACAACCAGTAGGTCACATGTCAGTACAGACAACCAGTAGGTCACATGTCAGTACAGACAGACAACCAGTAGGTCACATGTCAGTACAGACAACCAGTAGGTCACATGTCAGTACAGACACACAGCCAGTAGGTCACATGTCAGTACAGACAACCAGTAGGTCACATGTCAGTACAGACAACCAGTAGGTCACATGTCAGTACAGACACACAACCAGTAGGTCACATGTCAGTACAGACAGCCAGTAGGTCACATGTCAGTACAGACAACCAGTAGGTCACATGTCAGTACAGACACACAACCAGTAGGTCACATGTCAGTACAGACACACAGCCAGTAGGTCACATGTCAGTACAGACAGCCAGTAGGTCACATGTCAGTACAGACACACCAGTAGGTCACATGTCAGTACAGACAACCAGTAGGTCACATGTCAGTACAGACAACCAGTAGGTCACATGTCAGTACAGACACACAACCAGTAGGTCACATGTCAGTACAGACACACAGCCAGTAGGTCACATGTCAGTACAGACAACCAGTAGGTCACATGTCAGTACAGACAACCAGTAGGTCACATGTCAGTACAGACACACAACCAGTAGGTCACATGTCAGTACAGACACACAGCCAGTAGGTCACATGTCAGTACACACAACCAGTAGGTCACATGTCAGTACAGACACACAACCAGTAGGTCACATGTCAGTACAGACAACCAGTAGGTCACATGTCAGTACAGACAACCAGTAGGTCACATGTCAGTACAGACACACAACCAGTAGGTCACATGTCAGTACAGACAACCAGTAGGTCACATGTCAGTACAGACACAACCAGTAGGTCACATGTCAGTACAGACAACCAGTAGGTCACATGTCAGTACACACAACCAGTAGGTCACATGTCAGTACAGACACACAACCAGTAGGTCACATGTCAGTACAGACAACCAGTAGGTCACATGTCAGTACGGACAACCAGTAGGCCACATGTCAGTACAGACACACCAGTAGGTCACATGTCAGTACAGACAACCAGTAGGTCACATGTCAGTACAGACAACCAGTAGGTCATGTCTGTACAGACAACCAGTAGGTCACATGTCAGTACAGACAACCAGTAGGTCACATGTCAGTACAGACAACCAGTAGGTCACATGTCAGTACAGACACAACCAGTAGGTCACATGTCAGGACTGTGACACACCCTGGTGGCATGTCTGCTGGGTCACATGTCAGTACAGACAGCCAGTAGGTCACATGTCAGTACAGACAGCCAGTAGGTCACATGTCAGTACAGACAACCAGTAGGTCATGTCATGTCAGTACAGACAAGACCCAGTGGCATGTCACATGTCAGTACAGACAACCAGTAGGTCACATGTCAGTACAGACAACCAGTAGGTCACATGTCAGTACAGACACACAGCCAGTAGGTCACATGTCAGTACAGACACAACCAGTAGGTCACATGTCAGTACAGACAACCAGTAGGTCACATGTCATGTCTGGTGGGGGACACAACCAGTAGGTCACATGTCAGTACAGACACACAGCCAGTAGGTCACATGTCAGTGGGGGGGACACACAACCAGTAGGTCACATGTCAGTACAGACACACAACCAGTAGGTCACATGTCAGTACAGACAGACCCCAGTAGGTCACATGTCAGTGACAACCAGTGGGGGTCACATGTCAGTACAGACAACCAGTAGGCATGTCACATGTCAGTACAGACACACCAGTAGGTCACATGTCAGTACAGACAACCAGTAGGTCACATGTCTCTGTATAATACTGTACATTTCAGAATCTGTTCTGGACCTGGGGACTGTGACAAGACCCCTGGTGGCATGTCTGCTGGGGGACTGTGAAAAGACCCTGGTGGCATGTCTGCTGGGGGACTGTGACAAGACCCCTGGTGGCATGTCTGCTGGGGGACTGTGACAAGACCCTGGTGGCATGTCTGGTGGGGGACTGTGACAAGACCCCTGGTGGCATGTCTGCTGGGGGACTGTGAAAAGACCCTTGGTGGCATGTCTGCTGGGGGGACTGTGAAAAGACCCCTGGTGGCATGTCTGCTGGGGGACTGTGACAAGACCCTGGTGGCATGTCTGCTGGGGGACTGTGACAAGACCCCTGGTGGCATGTCTGGTGGGGGACTGTGACAAGACCCCTGGTGGCATGTCTGCTGCTGGGGGACTGTGAAAAGACCCTGGTGGCATGTCTGCTGGGGGACTGTGAAAGACCCCTGGTGGCATGTCTGCTGGGGGGACTGTGACAAGACCCTTGGTGGCATGTCTGCTGGGGGGACTGTGACAAGACCCCTGGTGGCATGTCTGCTGGGGGGACTGTGACAAGACCCTTGGTGGCATGTCTGCTGGGGGGACTGTGAAAAGACCCCCGGTGGCATGTCTGCTGGGGGGACTGTGAAAAGACCCCTGGTGGCATGTCTGCTGGGGGGACTGTGAAAAGACCCCCGGTGGCATGTCTGGTGGGGGGACTGTGACAAGACCCCTGGTGGCATGTCTGCTGGGGGGACTGTGACAAGACCCCTGGTGGCATGTCTGGTGTGACAAGGGGGACTGGGGGTGACAAGACCCCTGGTGGCATGTCTGCTGGGGGGACTGTGACAAGACCCCTGGTGGCATGTCTGGTGGGGGGACTGTGAAAAGACCCCTGGTGGCATGTCTGCTGGGGGGACTGTGACAAGACCCCTGGTGGCATGTCTGCTGGGGGGACTGTGACAAGACCCCTGGTGGCATGTCTGGTGGGGGGACTGTGAAAAGACCCCTGGTGGCATGTCTGCTGGGGGGACTGTGAAAAGACCCCCGGTGGCATGTCTGGTGGGGGGACTGTGAAAAGACCCCTGGTGGCATGTCTGCTGGGGGGACTGTGAAAAGACCCCTGGTGGCATGTCTGGTGGGGGGACTGTGACAAGACCCCTGGTGGCATGTCTGCTGGGGGGACTGTGAAAAGATCCCTGGTGGCATGTCTGCTGGGGGGACTGTGACAAGACCCCTGGTGGCATGTCTGCTGGGGGGACTGTGAAAAGACCCCTGGTGGCATGTCTGGTGGGGGGACTGTGACAAGACCCCTGGTGGCATGTCTGCTGGGGGGACTGTGAAAAGACCCTTGGTGGCAGACATGTGGTGGCATGTCTGCTGGGGGACTGTGACAAGACCCCTGGTGGCATGTCTGCTGGGGGGACTGTGACAAGACCCCTGGTGGCATGTCTGCTGGGGGGACTGTGACAAGACCCCTGGTGGCATGTCTGCTGGGGGGACTGTGACAAGACCCCTGGTGGCATGTCTGCTGGGACCTAGTGTGTGTGTATCAGAGCTGTGTGTAAGTTGACGATGCAAACAATTTGGGATTTTCCAACACATTCATGTTTCTTATAGAAACAAGAAGTGATGCAGTCGGTCTCTCCTCAGCTCTTAACCAAGAGAGAGAGACTGGTATAGTATTAATATCAGCCCTCTGATTACAATGAAGAGCAAGACGTGCCGCTCTGTTCTGGGCCAGCTGCAGCTTAACTAGGTGTTTCCTTAGAGCACTGGACCACACGACTGGACAATAATCAAGATAAGGAGTGTTGACCCAGTAACTGAAAAGGTTGCCGGGTTCAAATCCCCAAGCCGACAAAAGGCTATTTCGATGTGCCCTTGAGCATGGCTCTCTGAAAGTGGAACAGAACCATGAGGACTTAGCCTCTTTGTCTCTTTTCCTCTGTCTCTCTCTCTCTCTCTCTCTGTCTCTCTCTCTTTCTCTCTCTCTGTTCCTCTCTTCCTCAGCCTCTCTCTCATTTTCTCTCTCTCTCCTTTCCTCTCTCTCCTTTTCTCTCACTCTAATTTTCTCTCTCTCTTTCTCTTTTCCTCTGCCTCTCTCTCTCTCATTTTCTCTCTCTGTTCCTCTCTTACTCAGCCTCTCTCTCTCTCTCTCTCTTTTCTCTCTCTCTCTCTCTCTTCTCTCTCTCTCTCTCTCTCTCTCTCTCTCTCTCTCTGTCTCTCTCTCTGTCTCTCTCTCTCTCTCTCTCTCTCTCTCTCTCTCTCTCTCTCTCTCTCTCTCTCTCTCTCTCTCTCTCTCTCTCTCTCTCTCTCTCTCTCTCTCTCTCTCTCTCTCTCTCTCTCTCTCTCTCTCTCTCTCTCTCTCTCTCTCTCTATCTTGCTCTACGTCCCTGCGTCAGACCAACTCTCAGAGCTGTAACAGACCCTGCCCAATGGTTCAATGGCCTAATTGCTAGGGCCTGGGTCATGTTCAGTAGGCGCGAAACAGAAGAAAACAGTCTGAAACAATTTGAAACAGGAGATACTGTCTCAATTTGTCCAATAAGACACGCTTGTTTTAAATGTTCTGCTTCTAAACCTTTTTTGCAACAGTTCGCCCTATGAACATGACCCTGGTGTCACATCAAAACGTGTCCCCCTCCCCGGGGGGGGGGGGGGGGGAGGAAGCAGCATGGACCCCCGATTCAAATTAAAAACCTTGTCAGGCTCCGCACCGACCAGTCTAAACACGACAGCTTCTTACCACGGGCCGGTCAGATCAACCATAACAAAACTGGATCCAAATATTGTTGTTGTCATTAAAATGTGAAATAATGTGGACGTTCGGGTTCCTAACCCTCGTGGCTTATCCAAAATATTGTTATTTTGAAGAGATGATTAATTGGACACGCTACGTGCTCAAAGACAATGTAGAAAACATGGGGCCTGCATCCCGAAATTACACCCTCTTCCCTCTGCAGTGCTCTGCTTTGGAGGGCCAATCGTCTTAGGTCATGTAGCACAACGGCAGGGCCTGCCCTGAGGGCGGTCTGAACGTTTTAACTAACCACTCAAACCTCTGATCATTCAAGTCAGCGGAAGATGGACTTTGGAACACATTGTTTTGCCAAACCAGTTGTGGCACAAATACCCATGTCGGACCCCGACACCCTCCCCTCCCCTCCTCTCCTCTCCTCTCCTCTCCTCTCCTCTCCTCCTCTCCTCTCCTCTCCTCTCCTCTCCTCTCCTCTCCCTCCTCCCCTCCCTCCCCTCCTCTCCTCTCCCCTCCTGCTATCTCTGTATCTCTGTTGGTTCTGCTATCTCTGTTGGTTCTCTATCTCTGTTGGTCCTGCTATCTCTGTGTATCTCTGTTGGTCCTGCTATCTCTGTTGGTCCTGCTATCTCTGTTGGTCATGCTATCTCTGTTGGTCCTGCTATCTCTGTGTATCTCTGTTGGTCCTGCTATCTCTGTTGGTCCTGCTATCTCTGTGTATCCCTGTTGGTCCTGCTATCTCTGCGTATCTTTGTTGGTCCTGCTATCTCTGTTGGTCCTGCTATCTCTGTGTATCTCTGTTGGTCCTGCTATCTCTGTTGGTCCTGCTATCTCTGTGTATCTCTGTTGGTCCTGCTATCTCTGTGTATCTCTGTTGGTCCTGCTATCTTTGTTGGTCCTGCTATCTCTGCGTATCTTTGTTGGCCCTGCTATCTCTGTTGGTCCTGCTATCTCTGTGTATCTCTGTTGGTCCTGCTATCTCTGTTGGTCCTGCTATCTCTGTGTATCTCTGTTGGTCCTGCTATCTCTGTGTATCTCTGTTGGTCCTGCTATCTCTGTTGGTCCTGCTATCTCTGTGTATCTCTGTTGGTCCTGCGATCTCTGTTGGTCCTGCTATCTCTGCGTATCTTTGTTGGCCCTGCTATCTCTGTTGGTCCTGCTATCTCTGTGTATCTCTGTTGGTCCTGCTATCTCTGTGTATTTTTGTTGGTCCTGCTATCTCTGTTGGCCCTGCTATTTCTGTTGGTCCTGCTATCTCTGTGTATCTCAATTGGTCCTGCTATCTCCATTGGTCCTGCCATCTCTGTGTATCTCCATCTGTCCTGATATCTCCATTGGTCCTGCTATCTCTGTGCATCTCTGTTGGTCCTGCTCTCTCTGTCTATCTCTGTCCTTCTTGCTATCTCTGTGTATCTCTGTTGGTCCTGCTATCTCTGTGCTGTGTGGCTCTGTGTATCAGTGATTGTGAGTGGCAGTAGAGGAGCGGACTGTAGGAGTGGAGGCCCTTAGACTACGCTGTGATGGTAATGCATGTCACATTGATGAGAGGAGGAGAGGGGAAGTTAGGAGCTAACGGGGTCAGCTCATCATCCTCTCTCTCTCTCTTTCTCTCTCAGTATCTCTTTCTCTGCCTCTCTTTCCCTCCCTTTTTCTCTCTCTTTCTCTCTCCTTATCCTGTCGCGATGTTGTTCTAGCGGTCCACCAACAGGGTCATGCCTAAGGGTTTCCAAATACCCCCTGTCTCTCTCTATTTCTCTACCACTCCCCCTCTTTCTCCCCCTCTCTCTATTTCTCCACTACTCCCCCCCCTCTCTCTCCCCCTCTCCCCCTCCCCTCTCTCTCTATTTCTCTACCACTCCCCCTCTCTCTCCCCCTCTCTCTCTATTTCTCCACTACTCCCCCTCTCCCCCCCTCCCCTCTCCCCCTCTCAATTCAATTCAAGGGCTTTAAATCTCTGTCTCTCCAGTTCTCTCCTTGTTTTGTTCTCTTGTCCTCTCACAGATACCATTCATATCTTATTTTACTCACACTGCTCTCTTATCTCTGTCTGGAGTGGAGGGCTTTGGCTACTGGATGTGACCATTTGTCCTGATCTACTTTATACTGAATGTCATTGACCACTACCTCTATATGAAGACATTAAAACTACCTCTATATGAAGACATTAAAACTACCTCTATGTGAAGACATTAAAACTACCTCTATGTGAAGACATTAAAACTACCTCTATGTGAAGACATTAAAACTGAAGACATTAAAACTCTATGTGAAGACATTAAAACTACCTCTATATGAAGACATTAAAACATTAAAACTACCTCTATATGAAGACATTAAAACTACCTCTATGTGAAGACATTAAAACTACCTCTATATGAAGACATTAAAACTACCTCTATGAAGAAGACATTAAAACTACCTCTATGAAGTGAAGACATTAAAACTACCTCTATGTGAAGACATTAAAACTACCTCTATGTGAAGACATTAAAACTACCTCTATGTGAAGACATTAAAACTACCTCTATGAAGACATTAAAACTAAGACAACATTAAAACTACCTCTATATGAAGACATTAAAACTACCTCTATGTGAAGACATTAAAACTACCTCTATGTGAAGACATTAAAACTACCTCTATATGAAGACATTAAAATACCTCTATGAAGACATTAAAACTACAGGAACATGTGAAGACATTAAAACTACGGTCTATTGAAGACAACATTAAAACTACCTCCAGAAGACATTAAAACCCCTACCAAAGAATTAAATAATCGGAACAGAGTTAAAAACAAACATTAAAACTACCTCTATGTGAAGACTAAAACTACCCTATTAAAACCCCTATAGACCCTGGTCAAATGTAGTGCACTAGTTAAAACTACCTCAGAAGCCCTATTCCCCTATAGACCCTGGTCAAATGTAAGCACAGTTCTACCTCAGAAGACCCTATTCCCCTATAGACCCTGGTCAAATGTAGTGCACTAGTTCTAACTCAGAGCCCTATTCCCCTATAGACCCTGGTCAAATGAAGACATTAAAACACTAGTTCTAACCAGAGCCCTATTCCCCTATAGACCCTGGTCAAATGTAGTGCTAGTTCTAACCAGAGCCCTATTCCCCTATGAAGACAACATTAAAGACCCTGGTCAAATGTATATGAAGACACTAGTTCTAACCAGAGCCCTATTGAAGACCCTATGAAGACCCTGGTCAAATGTGAAGTAAAACACTAGTTCTAACCAGAGCCCTATTCCCCTATAGACCCTGGTCAAATGTAGTGCACTAGTTCTTACCAGAGCCCTATTCCCCTATAGACCCTGGTCAAATGTAGTGCACTAGTTCTAACCAGAGCCCTATTCCCCTATAGACCCTGGTCAAATGTAGTGCACTAGTTCTAACCAGAGCCCTATTCCCCTATAGACCCTGGTCAAATGTAGTGCACTAGTTCTAACCAGAGCCCTATTCCCCTATAGACCCTGGTCAAATGTAGTGCACTAGTTCTAACCAGAGCCCCATGGGTGTCCCTATAGACCCTGGTCAAATGTAGCGCACTAGTTCTAACCAGAGCCCTATTCCCTATAGACCCTGGTCAAATGTAGTGCACTAGTTCTAACCAGAGCCCTATTCCCCTATAGACCCTGGTCAAATGTAGTGCACTAGTTCTAACCAGAGCCCTATTCCCCTATAGACCCTGGTCAAATGTAGTGCACTAGTTCTAACCAGAGCCCTATTCCCCTATAGACCCTGGTCAAATGTAGTGCACTAGTTCTAACCAGAGCCCTATTCCCCTATAGACCCTGGTCAAATGTAGTGCACTAGTTCTAACCAGAGCCCTATTCCCCTATAGACCCTGGTCAAATGTAGTGCACTAGTTCTAACCAGAGCCCTATTCCCCTATAGACCCTGGTCAAATGTAGTGCACTAGTTCTAACCAGAGCCCTATTCCCCTATAGACCCTGGTCAAATGTAGTACACTAGTTCTAACCAGAGCCCTATGGGTGTCCCTATAGACCCTGGTCAAATGTAGTGCACTAGTTCTAACCAGAGCCCTATGGGTGTCCCTATAAACCCTGGTCAAATGTAGTGCACTAGTTCTAACCAGAGCCCTATGGGTGTCCCTATAGACCCTGGTCAAATGTAGGGCACTAGTTCTAACCAGAGCCCAATGGGTGTCCCTATAGACCCTGGTCAAATGTAGTGCACTAGTTCTAACCAGAGCACTATGGGTGTCCCTATAGACCCTGGTCAAATGTAGTGCACTAGTTCTAACCAGAACACTATGGGTGTCCCTATAGACCCTGGTCAAATGTAGTGCACTAGTTCTAACCAGAGCCCTATGGGTGTCCCTATAGACCCTGGTCAAATGTAGGGCACTAGTTCTAACCAGAGCCCTATGGGTGTCCCTATAGACCCTGGTCAAATGTAGTGCACTAGTTCTAACCAGAGCATTATGGGTGTCCCTATAGACCCTGGTCAAATGTAGTGCACTAGTTCTAACCAGAACACTATGGGTGTCCCTATAGACCCTGGTCAAATGTAGTGCACTAGTTCTAACCAGAGCACTATGGGTGTCCCTATAGACCCTGGTCAAATGTAGTGCACTAGTTCTAACCAGAGCACTATGGGTGTCCCTATAGACCCTGGTCAAATGTAGTGCACTAGTTCTAACCAGAGCACTATGGGTGTCCCTATAGACCCTGGTCAAATGTAGTGCACTAGTTCTAACCAGAGCCCTATGGGTGTCCCTATAGACCCTGGTCAAATGTAGTGCACTAGTTCTAACCAGAGCCCTATTCCCTATAGACCCTGGTCAAATGTAGTGCACTAGTTCTAACCAGAGCCCTATGGGTGTCCCTATAGACCCTGGTCAAATGTAGTGCACTAGTTCTAACCAGAGCACTATGGGTGTCCCTATAGACCCTGGTCAAATGTAGTGCACTAGTTCTAACCAGAGCACTATGGGTGTCCCTATAGACCCTGGTCAAATGTAGTGCACTAGTTCTAACCAGAGCCCTATTCCCCTATAGACCCTGGTCAAATGTAGTGCACTAGTTCTAACCAGAGCCCTATTCCCCTATAGACCCTGGTCAAATGTAGTGCACTAGTTCTAACCAGAGCCCTATGGGTGTCCCTATAGACCCTGGTCAAATGTAGTGCACTAGTTCTAACCAGAGCCCTATTCCCCTATAGACCCTGGTCAAATGTAGTGCACTAGTTCTAACCAGAGCCCTATTCCCCTATAGACCCTGGTCAAATGTAGTGCACTAGTTCTAACCAGAGCACTATGGGTGTCCCTATAGACCCTGGTCAAATGTAGTGCACTAGTTCTAACCAGAGCACTATGGGTGTCCCTATAGACCCTGGTCAAATGTAGTGCACTAGTTCTAACCAGAGCCCTATTCCCCTATAGACCCTGGTCAAATGTAGTGCACTAGTTCTAACCAGAGCCCTATTCCCCTATAGACCCTGGTCAAATGTAGTGCACTAGTTCTAACCAGAGCACTATGGGTGTGCCTATAGACCCTGGTCAAATGTAGTGCACTAGTTCTAACCAGAGCCCTATTCCCCTATAGACCCTGGTCAAATGTAGTGCACTAGTTCTAACCAGAGCCCTATGGGTGTCCCTATAGACCCTGGTCAAATGTAGTGCACTAGTTCTAACCAGAGCCCTATTCCCCTATAGACCCTGGTCAAATGTAGTGCACTAGTTCTAACCAGAGCCCTATGGGTGTCCCTATAGACCCTGGTCAAATGTAGTGCAGGAGCCGTGGAGAATGTTTATAAACCATGAACCATGTCGATGCTTTGCAGCATGGAGGATATCCTGTCAATTAAACTCACTGATAAGGAACATCACATTACCAGAGATCAGGAAGTTATTCTGTTTGGTCTCTGTCATTAGAGATCAGTGAGTTATTCTGTTAGGGCCTCTGTCAGAGACAGTAGAGATCAGTGAGTTCTGGGCCTCTATCGTTAGAGACAGTAGAGATCAGTGAGTTCTGTTGGGCCTCTGTCGTTAGAGACAGTAGAGATCAGTGAGTTATGTTGGGCCTCTATCGTTAGAGACAGTAGAGATCAGGAAGTTCTGTTGGGCCTCTGTCATTAGAGACTAGTAGAGATCAGTGAGTTATTCTGTTGGGCCTCTGTCATTAGAGACAGTAGAGATCAGGAAGTTATTCTGTTGGGCCTCTATCGTTAGAGACAGTAGAGATCAGGAAGTTATTCTGTTGGGCCTCTATCGTTAGAGACAGTAGAGATCAGGAAGTTATTCTGTTGGGCCTCTGTCATTAGAGACAGTAGAGATCAGGAAGTTATTATGTTGGGCCTCTATCGTTAGAGACAGTAGAGATCAGTGAGTTATTCTGTTGGGCCTCTATCGTTAGAGACAGTAGAGATCAGTGAGTTCTGTTGGGCCTCTATCGTTAGAGACAGTAGAGATCAGGAAGTTATTCTGTTGGGCCTCTATCGTTAGAGACAGTAGAGATCAGTGAGTTATTCTGTTGGGCCTCTGTCATTAGAGACAGTAGAGATCAGTGAGTTATTCTGTTGGGCCTCTGTCATTAGAGACAGTAGAGATCAGTGAGTTCTGTTGGGCCTCTGTCGTTAGAGACAGTAGAGATCAGGAAGTTATTCTGTTGGGCCTCTGTCATTAGAGACAGTAGGCTCAGGAAGTTCTGTTGGGCCTCTATCGTTAGAGACAGTAGAGATCAGTGAGTTATTCTGTTGGGCCTCTGTCATTAGAGACAGTAGAGATCAGTGAGTTATTCTGTTGGGCCTCTATCGTTAGAGACAGTAGAGATCAGTGAGTTATTCTGTTGGGCCTCTGTCATTAGAGACAGTAGAGATCAGTGAGTTATTCTGTTGGGCCTCTGTCGTTAGAGACAGTAGAGATCAGTGAGTTATTCTGTTGGGCCTCTATCGTTAGAGACAGTAGAGATCAGTGAGTTATTCTATTGGGCCTCTATCGTTAGAGACAGTAGAGATCAGTGAGTTATTCTGTTGGGCCTCTATCGTTAGAGACAGTAGAGATCAGTGAGTTATTCTGTTGGGCCTCTGTCATTAGAGACAGTAGAGATCAGTGAGTTATTCTGTTGGGCCTCTGTCATTAGAGACAGTAGAGATCAGTGAGTTCTGTTGGGCCTCTGTCGTTAGAGACAGTAGAGATCAGGAAGTTCTGTTGGGCCTCTATCGTTAGAGACAGTAGGGCTCAGGAAGTTCTGTTGGGCCTCTATCGTTAGAGACAGCAGAGATCAGGAAGTTATTCTGTTGGGCCTCTGTCATTAGAGACAGTAGAGATCAGTGAGTTATTCTGTTGGGCCTCTGTCGTTAGAGACAGTAGAGATCAGGAAGTTATTCTGTTGGGCCTCTGTCATTAGAGACAGTAGAGATCAGTGAGTTCTGTTGGGCCTCTGTCGTTAGAGACAGTAGAGATCAGGAAGTTCTGTTGGGCCTCTATCGTTAGAGACAGTAGAGATCAGGAAGTTCTGTTGGGCCTCTATCGTTAGAGACAGTAGAGATCAGGAAGTTCTGTTGGGCCTCTATCGTTAGAGACAGTAGAGATCAGGAAGTTATTCTGTTGGGCCTCTATCGTTAGAGACAGTAGAGATCAGTGAGTTATTCTGTTGGGCCTCTATCGTTAGAGACAGTAGAGATCAGTGAGTTATTCTGTTGGGCCTCTGTCATTAGAGACAGTAGAGATCAGGAAGTTCTGTTGGGCCTCTATCGTTAGAGACAGTAGAGCTCAGGAAGTTCTTTCTGTTGGTCCTCTATCGTTAGAGACAGTAGAGATCAGTGAGTTATTCTGTTGGGCCTCTATCGTTAGAGACAGTAGAGATCAGGAAGTTCTGTTGGGCCTCTATCGTTAGAGACAGTAGAGCTCAGGAAGTTCTTTCTGTTGGGCCTCTGTCATTAGAGACAGTAGAGATCAGGAAGTTCTGTTGGGCCTCTGTCATTAGAGACAGTAGAGATCAGGAAGTTCTGTTGGGCCTCTATCGTTAGAGACAGTAGAGATCAGGAAGTTCTTTCTGTTGGGCCTCTGTCATTAAGATGGGGGAGGCAGGTAGCCTAGTGGTTAGAGGGGGGTGGCAGGTAGCCTAGTGGTTAGAGGGGGAGGCAGGTAGCCTAGTGGTTAGAGGGGAGGCAGGTAGCCTAGTGGTTAGAGGGGGAGGCAGGTAGCCTAGTGGTTAGAGGGGGTGGCAGGTAGCCTAGTGGTTAGAGGGGGAGGCAGGGTAGCCTAGTGGTTAGGGGGGGGCATGTAGCCTAGTGGTTAGGGGGGCAGGTAGCCTAGTGGTTAGGGGGAGGGGGAGGCAGGTAGCCTAGTGGTTAGAGGGGGAGGCAGGTAGCCTAGTGGTTAGAGGGGAGGCAGGTAGCCTAGTGGTTAGAGGGGGGAGGCAGGTAGCCTAGTGGTTTGAGGAGGGGGAGACAGGTAGCCTAGTGGTTAGAGCGTTGGACTAGTAACCGGAAGGTTGCAAGTTCAAAACCCTGAGCTGACAAGGTACAAATCTGTTGTTCTGCCCCTGAACAGGCAGTTAACCCACTGTTCCTAGGCCGTCATTGAAAATAAGAATTTGTCAACAGTCAACAGTCCTGAAACCTCTGTTTTAATCTGCTGAAGTCTAAAAACATCCTAAATAGGAGAAAGAGCCTGATCCCATTGTTGTTCTGACCTCCACAGTGTAGGTCTGGAACCCTATTCCCTATCTGGGGCCCTGATAAAAGTAGTGCACTAGATCGGGAATAGGGCTAAATGACTTAAATGTAAATGTAAAAATGTGCCATTTTGGACGTAGTTAGGGATGTCTTTTGAAGAGGTTCATTCTGGCCACAGCCAGTCTCCCACTGTGTGTCCAACCGTACCAGAGGGACTCATTTCCCCCCATTGTCTCACTGTTCCCAAGCGGTCAACAGGAAGGGTGGGGAGCCCTCCTTTCAACCCACTATCTGATGAATTAGGCATTCCGCCCATATGGAACAGTACTGAGCTGAGGGGAAGAGCTGAGAAGACCCAATGGCACCCTGCTCTTCTCTATCTAGTGTACTACTTTTGAACAGGACCCTCTGGGGGAATAGGGTGCTATTTGGGACCGAACCAAAGAGTGTTGAATTGAACAAGATGTCTTCTCATGTAGTACGTTGTTACTGTTCAGTTTTCCTCTCCAGAATTGACCATATGAAGGATGTTTCCCCAGGATGGAGGACATTTCAATCCAGCTGATGTTTTCCTCTTCAGAATGAACCAGCTTTTTATTTATTTTAAAGCATTTCTAAAAACCTAGAGTTCTTTGTCATTATGGGGTATTGTGATGTCATTATGGGGTGATGTCATTGTGATGTCATTATGGGGATGTATTGTGATGTCATTATGGGGTATTGTGATGGGATGTCATTAGGGGGTGATGTCATTATTATGGGGTATTGTGATGTCATTATTGGGTATTATGATGTCATTAGGGGTATTTTGATGTCATTATTATTGTGATGTCATTGATGTCACGTCATTAGGGGTATTGTGATGTATATTAGTGTGACGTCATTATTTGGGGTATTGGGGTATTGTGACGTCATTTATGGGGTATTGTGACGTCATTATGGGGTATTGTGATGTCATTATGGAGTGTTGTGTATAGATTGATGAGGGGGAACAATTATTTAATCCATTTTAGAATAAGGCTGTAATGCCAAAAAATTTGGAAAAAGTGTATTTTTAAAAATATTTTCTGAATGCTTTGTACATTCCTCTAACGTTCATGGCTTTTTCCAGAACAGCTACCATGTCCTTGAACCTCAAGAACTTGACCACTATTGGCCTGGGTCTGTCACCTGGGCCTGTCACCTGGGCCTGTGGTGGGTTTTCCAGTACCGTGGGCGCTGTCCACCTTAATCTTCCTGTGGTCCATTTCCCTCACTTTGTCCTCAGACTCCGTCCAGGTCTCATGTGGAGATTCTGCCTTCATTGTCCCTGGAGAACTGGATTCACACACAGAACTGATGTCCTCTCTCAATGACTTTACAGATCGCTTTCATCCAGCCGTTCTCCTGTTTAAACTCATCGAGCTGATCCTGGGAGAACTGCAAACTGTTCTTCAGTTCCTCTCTAGTCAGGTTGTCCATTCTTTTATTAGTTGAATGTTCCACCAGTATTTAGTTGTTGTTGTAACAACTCTTTTTGTTCGTTTAAAATATCCTTGGCCTGTGATAGAGAGACACCGCTGTCCTCAACGATACTCCCGCCGGCTTTGGTCTTTGTCATGGTAACAACGTAGGTTACTCTGTCACCCCTCTCAGTTCCAGACAGGACAGGTTACTCTGTCACCCCTCTCAGTTCCAGACAGGACAGGTTACTCCTCTCCTCTCAGTTCCAGACAGGACAGGTTACTCCTCTCCTCTCAGTTCCAGACAGGACAGGTTACTCTGTTACTCCTCTCAGTTCCAGACAGGACAGGTTACTCCTCTCCTCTCAGTTCCAGACAGGACAGGTTACTCTGTTACTCCTCTCAGTTCCAGACAGGACAGGTTACTCTGTTACTCCTCTCAGTTCCGGACAGGACAGGTTACTCTGTTACTCCTCTCAGTTCCAGACAGGACAGGTTACTCTGTTACTCCCTCTCAGTTCCAGACAGGACAGGTTACTCTGTTACTCCTCTCAGTTCCAGACAGGACAGGTTACTCTGTTACTCCTCTCAGTTCCAGACAGGACAGGTTACTCTGTTACTCCTCTCAGTTCCAGACAGGACAGGTTACTCTGTTACTCCTCTCAGTTCCAGACAGGACAGGTTACTCTGTTACTCCTCTCAGTTCCAGACAGGACAGGTTACTCTGTTACTCCTCTCAGTTCCAGACAGGACAGGTTATGCTGTTACTCCTCTCAGTTCCAGACAGGACAGGTTACTCCTCTCAGTTCCAGACAGGACAGGTTACTCCTCTCAGTTCCAGACAGGACAGGTTACTCCTCTCAGTTCCAGACAGGACAGGTTACTCTGTAACTCCTCTCAGTTTCAGACAGGACAGGTCGCAGGGAAGAATGAAAACAGCAGCAAACAGCATAGATCTAGACAACCACAAGCCCGGGACAATCCGTGGTCCCAGGACACAATGGCTAACTGCGTTGCGAGCTGCATTCAAGCCCTCAAGAAAACCTTGCTAGCCTGATAGGCAGCTAGCTAGCAGCTAGGCTAGCTGCTACGCCAAACAGCTCCTCAGACCCGGCCTCAGTCGGCAGGACCTCTAGATAGATAGCAGCGGTCCCAGCAACTGATGCCAACCACGTCGCGGGATCCAAACTCAAAAAGGTAGCTAGCTAGCAATTCAACTTTTTTCAATATACTTTCAAACTTTCCAAAAACAACAAACCCGAGCTCGTCCCTCGTTCCTCGTTCGACAGGAAGTTTATGGATGTTTCCCCAAGATGGAGGACAGTTAAATCCAGCTGATATTTTCCTCCCTTCTCTATACGTGACTCGTCTCACCAAGATGGTAATCAGACCTTATACTAAAGAGAGTGTGTGTGTGTGTGTGTGTGTGTGTGTGTGTGTGTGTGTGTGTGTGTGTGTGTGTGTGTGAGAGAGAGAGGGTAATTAGTCTTGTAATTAAAGCCAATAAACAGCAGTGCTCATGGGAGATCCATCTCCTTTAAACTGTGATAATCACTCTGCAGTTGGGAGTTATGAGTCTTACAACTACTACAACACACACACACACACACACACGTCATGCCCATAGGGGACACATAGTTTCTCTGTAATACTACGAGCAATTTAATGAAGTTGGTTTAAACTCGTCCAGATAGGTTCCCAACCTCATAACCAACTACCCAGAAGCCATTGCAGGCTGTCAATCAAGTTAGTTGGGGCGGCATGGTAGCCTAGTGGTTAGAGCGTTGGACTAGTAACCGGAAGGTTGCACGTTCAATCCCCCGAGCTGACAAGGTACAAATCTGTCGTTCTGCCCCTGAACAGGCAGTTAACCCACTGTTCCTAGGCCGTCATTGAAAATAATAATTTGTTCTTAACTGACTTGCCTAGTTAAATAAAGGTAAAATAAATAAAAGAAGTTTGACAAGCTAGCTGCTCTATCTTTGCTGGCATGCCTGCTGGTAAAGGTTGGTAGACTTGGGAAAAACAAGCAATTACTAAATAAGACTCACATTCCTCTTAATTGTTTACCCAGATTTCAGCAGAAAAGCATATTTAGTTTCTTTGCAAAAATAACCACCAGTCAGGAGGATACAGACGTCTCAAGAGGTATTATTAGATATGCAGAAAAATATATATATACATATTTTTAGACATAGAACTAAGTATAATGATTATGGATCTAGATTGCAGAAAAAACAAAACAATGTTTCAGGTGTTTGAAAAAAATGCTAAATTCTCCAACTTCTCGACAGGGGCCCCCCCTACAGACCACACCCCAGCCATCCTCACATACTTTGTCAGATTTATGACACACACACACACACCTCTCCTCTAGATCCTAGATATTGTAAAAGCATCAAACGTACAGTACAGCACACTCCTGGGAAATGGTGATTCCACCTTCTATCAGCTGTTGCCCCTATATTTCCTTCCAGTTCTATGACAATAGCTATAAACATATACAACCCATTTCCTGGAGAGAAAAAACCCCATCTCAGATATGTCCTTATGAAACTTTGGCCTTCCAAAAGCACAACAGAACACAGGACACTAAACACTGGAACAAATCAAATGTATTTATATATCCCTTCGTACATCAGCTGATATCTCAAAGTGCTGTACAGAAACCCAGCCTAAAACCCCAAACAGCAAGCAATGCAGGTGTAGAAGCACGGTGGCTAGGAAAAACTCCCTAGAAAGGCCAAAACCTAGGAAAAAACCTAGAGAGGAACCAGGCTATGTGGGGTGGCCAGTCCTCTTCTGGCTGTGCCGGGTGGAGATTATAACAGAACATGACCAAGATGTTCAAATGTTCATAAATGACCAGCATGGTCGAATAATAATAAGGCAGAACAGTTGAGACTAGAGCAGCAGCACGGCCAGGTGGACTGGGGACAGCAAGGAGTCATCATGTCAGGTAGTCCTGGGACATGGTCCTAGGGCCCAGGCCAGTTGAAACTGGAGCAGCAGCATGGCCAGGTGGACTGGGGACAGCAAGGAGTCATCATGTCAGGTAGTCCTGAGGCATGGTCCTGGGCTCAGGTCCTCCGAGAGAGAGAAAGAAAGAAAGAGAGAATTAGAGAGAGCACACTTAGATTCACACAGGGAGAGCTGTACCAATGAGTCCATGTGATTTTAATGGAAATGGACACAGGACACTAAACACTAGAACAGGGAGAGCTGTACCAATGAGTCCATGTGATTTTAATGGAAATGGACACTAAACACTAGAACAGGGAGAGCTGTACCAATGAGTCCATGTGATTTTAATGGAAATGGACACAGGACACTGGAACAGGGAGAGCTGTACCAATGAGTCCATGTGATTTTAATGGAAATGGACACAGGACACTGGAACAGGGAGAGCTGTACCAATGAGTCCATGTGATTTTAATGGAAATGGACACAGGACACTGGACACAGGAACAGGGAGAGCTGTACCAATGAGTCCATGTGATTTTAATGGAAATGGACACAGGACACTGGAACAGGGAGAGCTGTACCAATGAGTCCATGTGATTTTAATGGAAATGGACACAGGACACAGGACACTGGAACAGGGAGAGCTGTACCAATGAGTCCATGTGATTTTAATGGAAATGGACACAGGACACTGGAACAGGGAGAGCTGTACCAATGAGTCCATGTGATTTTAATGAAAAATGGAACAGACACAGGGAAACGGGTATACCAATGAGTCCATATTTCTCTGGAAATGGACACAGACACTGGGAATACTGCCAATGAGTCCATGATTTTACTATACCCATGGAAAAGGGTACCACAGACAGACAGACATGGAGACAGGACAGACATGGGTGATGCTGATGAGGCCATTGATTATACCCATGGAAATGGACCACAGAACTGAATGAGTCCAGACAGACAGACAGACATGGGAATACTGCTGACCAATGAGTCTCATTGATTTTACCCATAAATGGACACAGGACACTGGAACAGACAGACAGACAGACATGGGATTTTGATGCTGATAGGCTCATTACTATACCCATAAAGGGTCCACTGATTTTACTGACTGACAGACAGAACAGACAGACATGGGAATCATTTTTATTTAGGCAGGGCAGGCAGGCAGACAGACAGCTCTCTGATAGCCTGGGTACCACACTGTTGAAAGACAGACAGACATTGTGACAGTGAAGCAGCTGAGTCCTGATTAGCCTGGGAGAAAGACAGACAGACAGGAACAGACAGCTCTCTGATAGCCTGGGAGACAGACAGACAGACAGGACACTGATAGCCTGGGAGACAGAGTCCAGACAGCTTCTGATAGCCTGGGAGACAGACACAGACAGACAGCTCTCTGATATGTGATTTTGGGAGACAGAACAGCTCTCTGATAGCCTGGGAGACAGAAAGACAGACAGGACTCTGAAGCCTGGGAGACAGACAGACAGACAGACAGCTCTCTGATAGCCTGGGAGACAGACAGACAGACAGCAATGAGTCCAGTTGATTTTCATGTTATAGACATTGTAAACAGGGAGTGTTTATTAATAACAGTTGATTATCTTAGAAAGTGGACAAACAACAAGTGTTTAATAGCAGTTGATTATCTTAGAGAGTGTAAATTAATTGTGATTTTATTAATGGACACAGTTGATTATCTTAGAGAGCTGTAAACAACAAGTGTTTAATATGGCAGTTGACATTATCTTAGAGAGTGTAAATTAATTGTGTTTATTAATAACAGTTGATTATCTTAGGGAGAGTGTAAACAACAAGTGTTTAATAGCAGTTGATTATCTTAGAGAGTGTAAATTAATTGTGTTTTTAATGCAATTGATTATCTTAGACACTGTGTAAACAAGTGTTTATTAATAGCATGATTATCTTAGAGAGTGTAAACAACAAGTGTTTATTAAGGACAGTTGATTATCTTAGAGAGTGTAAATTAATTGTGTTTATTAATAGCAGTTGATTATCTTAGAGAGTGTAAACAAGTCCATGTGTTTAATGGAAAGCAGTTGATTATCTTAGGGAGAGTGTAAACAACAAGTGTTTATTAATAGCAGTTGATTATCTTAGAGAGTGTAAATTAATTGTGTTTATTAATAACAGTTGATTATCTTAGAGAGTGTAAACAACAAGTGTTTAATAGCAGTTGATTATCTTAGAGAGTGTAAACAACAAGTGTTTATTAATAGCAGTTGATTATCTTAGAGAGTGTAAATTAATTGTGTTTATTAATAACAGTTGATTATCTTGAGAGACAGTAAACAACAAGTGTTTAATAGCAGTTGATTATCTTAGAGAGTGTAAATTAATTGTGTTTATTAATAACAGTTGATTATCTTAGAGAGTGTAAACAACAAGTGTTTAATAGCAGTTGATTATCTTAGAGAGTGTAAATTAATTGTGTTTATTAATAGCAGTTGATTATCTTAGAGAGTGTAAACAACAAGTGTTTAATAGCAGTTGATTATCTTAGAGAGTGTAAACAAGTGTTTATTAATAGCAGTTGATTATCTTAGAGAGTGTAAACAACAAGTGTTTATTAATAGCAGTTGATTATCTTAGAGAGTGTAAATTAATTGTGTTTATTAATAACAGTTGATTATCTTAGAGAGTGTAAACAACAAGTGTTTAATAGCAGTTGATTATCTTAGAGAGTGTAAATTAATTGTGTTTATTAATAACAGTTGATTATCTTAGAGAGTGTAAACAACAAGTGTTTAATAGCAGTTGATTATCTTAGAGAGTGTAAATTAATTGTGTTTATTAATAGCAGTTGATTATCTTAGAGAGTGTAAACAAGTGTTTATTAATAGCAGTTGATTATCTTAGAGAGTGTAAACAACAAGTGTTTAATAGCAGTTGATTATCTTAGAGAGTGTAAACAACAAGTGTTTATTAATAGCAGTTGATTATCTTAGAGAGTGTAAATTAATTGTGTTTATTAATAACAGTTGATTATCTTAGAGAGTGTAAACAACAAGTGTTTAATAGCAGTTGATTATCTTAGAGAGTGTAAATTAATTGTGTTTATTAATAGCAGTTGATTATCTTAGAGAGTGTAAACAACAAGTGTTTAATAGCAGTTGATTATCTTAGAGAGTGTAAATTAATTGTGTTTATTAATAACAGTTGATTATCTTAGAGTGTAAACAACAAGTGTTTAATAGCAGTTGATTATCTTAGAGAGTGTAAATTAATTGTGTTTATTAATAACAGTTGATTATCTTAGAGAGTGTAAACAACAAGTGTTTAATAGCAGTTGATTATCTTAGAGAGTGTAAATTAATTGTGTTTATTAATAACAGTTGATTATCTTAGAGAGTGTAAATTAATTGTGTTTATTAATAACAGTTGATTATCTTAGAGAGTGTAAACAACAAGTGTTTAATAACAGTTGATTATCTTAGAGAGTGTAAATTAATTGTGTTTATTAATAACAGTTGATTATCTTAGAGAGTGTAAATTAATTGTGTTTATTAATAGCAGTTGATTATCTTAGAGAGTGTAAACAAGTGTTTATTAATAGCAGTTGATTATCTTAGAGAGTGTAAATTAATTGTGTTTATTAATAGCAGTTGATTATCTTAGAGAGTGTAAACAAGTGTTTATTAATAACAGTTGATTATCTTAGAGAGTGTAAACAACAAGTGTTTATTAATAACAGTTGATTATCTTAGAGAGTGTAAATTAATTGTGTTTATTAATAACAGTTGATTATCTTAGAGTGTAAACAACAAGTGTTTAATAGCAGTTGATTATCTTAGAGAGTGTAAATTAATTGTGTTTATTAATAACAGTTGATTCATGTTTAAACACACTGTGTTTCGTTGCAGAGCTCTGTGACAGCATGGCCTCCCACTCAATAATGGGCTGCTGTGTGTGTGTGTGTGTGTGTGTGTGTGTGTGTGTGTGTGTGTGTGTGTGTGTGTGTCACGGAGTGTGTCACGGTGTGTGTGTCCGTCCCTCAAGGCTGTGCTGTGGGTGAGTCAACTCATCTGTTTACTTCAACAAGCTTTCTCTCAGACCACACACACACACACACACACACACACACACACACACACACACACACACACACACACACACACACACACGTGTGTAACATAATAATAACCCCAAATATATTCATCTTTAATGAGAGTCATGAACATACGGAACTCTTCTACCATCACAGTCTCCCATCACAGTCTACCATCACATCACCATGATGCGTCCCAAAGGGCCCCCTACTCCCTTTATAGTGCACTACTTTAGACCAGGACCCTATTCCCTATATAGTGCACTACTTTAGACCAGAGCCCTATTCCCTATATATAGAGCACTACTTTAGACCAGGGCCCTATTCCCTATATAGAGCACTACTTTAGACCAGGGCCCTATTCCCTATATAGTGCACTACTTTAGACCAGAGCCCTATTCCCTATATATAGAGCACTACTTTAGACCAGGGCCCTATTTCCTATATAGTGCACTACTTTAGACCAGAGCCCTATATAGTATACTACTTTAGACCAGAGCCCTGGTCCCTATATAGTGCACTACTATAGACCAGAGCCCTATTCCCTATATAGAGCACTACTTTAGACCAGGGCCCTATTTCCTATATAGTGCACTACTTTAGACCAGAGCCCTATTCCCTATATAGAGCACTACTTTAGACCAGGGCCCTATTTCCTATATAGTGCACTACTTTAGACCAGAGCCCTATTCCCTATATAGAGCACTACATTATACCAGAGCCCTATTCCCTATATAGTGCACTACATTAGACCAGGGCCCTATTCCCTATATACTGCACTACATTAGACCAGGGCCCTATTCCCTATATAGTGCATTACTTTAGACCAGGGCCCTATTCCCTATATAGTGCACTACATTAGACCCGGGCCCTATTCCCTATATAGTGCACTACATTAGACCAGGGCCCTATTCCCTATATAGTGCACTACTTTAGACCAGGGCCCTATTCCCTATATAGAGCACTACTTTAGACCAGGGCCCTATTCCCTATATAGAGCACTACTTTAGACCAGGGCCATATTCCCTATATAGAGCACTACTTTAGACCAGGGCCCTATTCCCTATATAGAGCACTACTTTAGACCAGAACCCTATTCCCTACATAGTGCACTACTTTAGACCAGGGCCCTATTCCCTACATAGTGCACTACTTTAGACCAGGGCCCTAATTCCCTACATAGTGCACTACTATAGACCAGGGCCCTATTCCCTACATAGTGCACTACTTTAGACCAGGGCCCTATTCCCTACATAGTGCACTACTTTAGACCAGGGCCCTATTCCCTATATAGAGCACTACTTTAGACCAGGGCCCTATTCCCTACATAGTGCACTACTTTAGACCAGGGCCCTATTCCCTATATAGAGCACTACTTTAGACCAGGGCCCTATTCCCTACATAGTGCACTACTTTAGACCAGGGCCCTATTCCCTATATAGAGCACTACTTTAGACCAGGGCCCATTGGGAACAGGGTGCCATTTGGTTCTGCATCCCAGCAACGTCCACTGACTCATCTTGAGTCATATGAATCACCAGAGACTCGTCAGGAAAGATTAGAGTGAATGTTTCTCAGTGAGGCAGCCAGGCAGGAGGTCAGTATATTCACCACCCGACGATTAGACTGACTGAGGAGAGGACGGGGGATACAATTCCAGAAGTCGAGGGGAACACTTTGAATAAAGCAGAAAGGTCCTTTCTTTAATACGGTGAGATCGGTAAAGGATCGTTTAAAAAAAAAAAGAAGACAGCTGTGAGAGAGAGATCTTATTCAACCCTCACAGTGGTCTGTTTTGAGAGGTGTCTCCGTGGTTACCAGGTAACGTTAAAGCCCTCATCATAAATCTCCTTTAAAAACAAAAGAAGAACAGGGTTCAATGCTTTCACCATAGGGCTCGTTACACCGCGAGTCTCCTTTCAACTGGTTGTTCAGAACAGAGAGGCTACTGTAGCTTGGTAGTGGTACCTCCCTGTAATAGGCTGAGAGAGGCTGGACGGAGGGCTTGGAGGCCTGTTGTAAGGCAGGTCCGGGGGTAATCTCATGAGGAGGAGATGCACTGCAGTGCTTAATGCAGCTGGTGGCCACACCAGATACTGACGGTTACTGTAGCTTGGTAGTGGTACCTCCCTGTAATAGGCTGAGAGAGGCTGGACTGAGGGCTTGGAGGCCTGTTGTAAGGCAGGTCCGGGGGTAATCTCATGAGGAGGAGATGCACTGCAGTGCTTAATGCAGCTGGTGGCCACACCAGATACTGACGGTTACTGTAGCTTGGTAGTGGTACCTCCCTGTAATAGGCTGAGAGAGGCTGGACTGAGGGCCTGTTGTAAGGCAGGTCCGGGGGTAATCTCATGAGGAGGAGATGCACTGCAGTGCTTAATGCAGCTGGTGGCCACACCAGATACTGATGGTTACTTTTGTTTTTAACCCCCTTCCTTTGTTCAGGTACACATTATTCCACTTCTGTTAGTCACATGTCTGTGGAACTTGTTCAGTTTATGTCTCAGTTGTTGAATCTTATGTTCCTACAAATATTTACACATGTTAAGATTGCTGAAAATAAATGCAGTTGACAGTGAGAGGACGTTTATTTTTTTGCTGAGTTTAGCTCCACATTCGTCTGGTACTTCCTGTATATAGCTCCACATTGATATGGTTCTCCCTGTATATAGCTCCACATTGATATGGTACTGGTACTTCCTGTATATAGCTCCACATTGTTCTGGTACTTCCTGTATATAGCTCCACATTGATATGGTACTCCCTGTATATAGCTCCACATTGATCTGGTACTTCCTGTATATAGCTCCACATTGTTCTGGTACTTCCTGTATATAGCTCCACATTGATCTGGTACTTCCTGTATATAGCTCCACATTGTTCTGGTACTTCCTGTATATAGCTCCACATTGATATGGTACTGGTACTTCCTGTCTATAGCTCCACATTGATATGGTACTCCCTGTATATAGCTCCACATTGTTCTGGTACTTCCTGTATATAGCTCCACATTGATATGGTACTGGTACTTCCTGTATATAGCTCCACATTGATCTGGTAGTGCTACTTCCTGTATATAGCTCCACATTGATCTGGTACTTCCTGTATATAGCTCCACATTGATCTAGTACTTCCTGTATATAGCTCCACATTGATCTAGTACTTCTTGTATATAGCTCCACATTGATCTAGTACTTCCTGTATATAGCTCCACATTGATCTGGTACTTCCTGTATATAGCTCCACATTGATCTGGTACTTCCTGTATATAGCTCCACATTGATCTAGTGCTTCTTGTATATAGCTCCACATTGATCTAGTGCTTCCTGTATATAGCTCCACATTGATCTGGTACTTCCTGTATATAGCTCCACATTGATCTGGTACTTCCTGTATATAGCTCCACATTGATCTAGTGCTTCCTGTATATAGCTCCACATTGATCTGGTACTTCCTGTATATAGCTCCACATTGATCTGGTACTTCCTGTATATAGCTCCACATTGATCTAGTACTTCCTGTATATAGCTCCACATTGATCTAGTACTTCTTGTATATAGCTCCATTCTTGTGTATTTTATTCCTCTAGTAGTATTCAGTGTATGTCTCAACCTGTAGTATTCAGTGTTAGTCTCAATATGTAGTATTCAGTGTAAGTCTCAATGTGATTTGAAGGTTCAGACGGTCTTTGCAGTAGAACTAGAGGGCAACGTTGTAAGGATGAGAACAATATGACTGGTTAACCCTCTAGTGTAATTTAACCTGAAGGACTGGTTAACCCTCTAGTGTAATTTAACCTGAATGAATAATCATTGACTGGTTAACGCTTTAGTGTAATTTAACCTGAAGGACTGGTTAACCCTCTAGTGTTAATCCTCTAGTGTAATTTAACCTGAAGGACTGGTTAACCGTCTAGTGTAATTTAACCTGAAGGACTGGTTAACCCTCTAGTGTAATTTAACCTGAAGGAATAATCATTGACTGGTTAACCCTCTAGTGTAATTTAACCTGAAGGACTGGTTAACCCTCTAGTGTAATTTAACCTGAAGGAATAATCATTGACTGGTTAACCCTCTAGTGTAATTTAACCTGAAGGACTGGTTAACCCTCTAGTGTAATTTAACCTGAAGGAATAATCATTGACTGGTTAACCCTCTAGTGTAATTTGACCTGAATGAATAATCATTGACTGGTTAACCCTCTAGTGTTAATCCTCTAGTGTAATTTAACCTGAAGGACTGGTTAACCCTCTAGTGTAATTTAACCTGAAGGACTGGTTAACCCTCTAGTGTAATTTAACCTGAAGGACTGGTTAACCCTCTAGTGTAATTTAACCTGAAGGAATAATCATTGACTGGTTAACCCTCTATTGTAATTTAACCTGAAGGACTGATTAACCCTCTAGTGTTAATCCTCTAGTGTAATTTAACCTGAAGGACTGGTTAACCCTCTAGTGTAATTTAACCTGAAGGACTGGTTAACCCTCTAGTGTAATTTAACCTGAAGGAATAATCATTGACTGGTTAACCCTCTATTGTAATTTAACCTGAAGGACTGGTTAACCCTCTAGTGTTAATCCTCTAGTGTAATTTAACCTGAAGGACTGGTTAACCATCTAGTGTAATTTAACCTGAAGGACTGGTTAACCCTCTAGTGTAATTTAACCTGAAGGACTGGTTAGATGCACTACTGTTCCACTGGATGTCATAAGGTGAATGCACCAATTTGTAAGTCGCTCTGGATAAGAGCGTCTGCTAAATGACTTAAATGTAATGTAAATGTAATGTAAATGGTTAACCCCCTAGTGTAATTTAACCTGAAGGACTGGTTAACCCTCTAGTGTAATTTAACCTGAAGGAATAATCATTGACTGGTTAACCCTCTATTGTAATTTAACCTGAAGGACTGGTTAACCCTCTAGTGTTAATCCTCTAGTGTAATTTAACCTGAAGGACTGGTTAACCTTCTAGTGTAATTTAACCTGAAGGACTGGTTAACCCTCTAGTGTAATTTAACCTGAAGGAATAATCATTGACTGGTTAACCCTCTAGTGTAATTTAACCTGAAGGACTGGTTAACCCTCTAGTGTAATTCAACCTGAAGGACTGGTTAACCCTCTAGTGTAATTTAACCTGAAGGACTGGTTAACCCTCTAGTGTAATTTAACCTGAAGGACTGGTTAACCCTCTAGTGTAATTTAACCTGAAGGACTGGTTAACCCTCTAGTGTAATTTAACCTGAAGGACTGGTTAACCCTCTAGTGTAATTTAACCTGAAGGAATAATCATTGACTGGTTAACCCTCTATTGTAATTTAACCTGAAGGACTGATTAACCCTCTAGTGTTAATCCTCTAGTGTAATTTAACCTGAAGGACTGGTTAACCCTCTAGTGTAATTTAACCTGAAGGACTGGTTAACCCTCTAGTGTAATTTAACCTGAAGGAATAATCATTGACTGGTTAACCCTCTATTGTAATTTAACCTGAAGGACTGGTTAACCCTCTAGTGTTAATCCTCTAGTGTAATTTAACCTGAAGGACTGGTTAACCATCTAGTGTAATTTAACCTGAAGGACTGGTTAACCCTCTAGTGTAATTTAACCTGAAGGACTGGTTAGATGCACTACTGTTCCACTGGATGTCATAAGGTGAATGCACCAATTTGTAAGTCGCTCTGGATAAGAGCGTCTGCTAAATGACTTAAATGTAATGTAAATTTAATGTAAATGGTTAACCCCCTAGTGTAATTTAACCTGAAGGACTGGTTAACCCTCTAGTGTAATTTAACCTGAAGGAATAATCATTGACTGGTTAACCCTCTATTGTAATTTAACCTGAAGGACTGGTTAACCCTCTGACTGTTAATCCTCTAGTGTAATTTAACCTGAAGGACTGGTTAACCTTCTAGTGTAATTTAACCTGAAGGACTGGTTAACCCTCTAGTGTAATTTAACCTGAAGGACTGGTTAACCCTCTAGTGTAATTTAACCTGAAGGACTGGTTAACCCTCTAGTGTAATTTAACCTGAAGGACTGGTTAACCCTCTAGTGTAATTTAACCTGAAGGAATAATCATTGACTGGTTAACCCTCTATTGTAATTTAACCTGAAGGACTGGTTAACCCTCTAGTGTAATTAACCTGAAGGACTGGTTAACCCTCTAGTGTAATTTAACCTGAAGGACTGGTTAACCCTCTAGTGTAATTTCTAGGACTGGTTAATCCTCTAGTGTAATTTAACCTGAAGGACTGGTTAACCCTCTAGTGTAATTTAACCTGAAGGAATAATCATTGACTGGTTAACCCTCTATTGTAATTTAACCTGAAGGACTGGTTAACCCTCTAGTGTTAATCCTCTAGTGTAATTTAACCTGAAGGACTGGTTAACCATCTAGTGTAATTTAACCTGAAGGACTGGTTAACCCTCTAGTGTAATTTAACCTGAAGGACTGGTTAGATGCACTACTGTTCCACTGGATGTCATAAGGTGAATGCAGTGTAATTTGAAAGTCGCTCTGGATAAGAGCGAATAATCTTAAATGACTTAAATGTAATGTAAATTTAATGTAAATGGTTAACCCCCTAGTGTAATTTAACCTGAAGGACTGGTTAACCCTCTAGTGTAATTTAACCTGAAGGAATAATCATTGACTGGTTAACCCTCTAGTGTAATTTAACCTGAAGGACTGGTTAACCCTCTGACTGTTAACCCTCTAGTGTAATTTAACCTGAAGGACTGGTTAACCCTCTAGTGTAATTTAACCTGAAGGACTGGTTAACCCTCTAGTGTAATTTAACCTGAAGGACTGGTTAACCCTCTAGTGTAATTTAACCTGAAGGACTGGTTAACCCTCTAGTGTAATTTAACCTGAAGGACTGGTTAACCCTCTAGTGTAATTTAACCTGAAGGACTGGTTAACCCTCTAGTGTAATTTAACCTGAAGGAATAATCATTGACTGGTTAACCCTCTAGTGTAATTTAACCTGAAGGACTGGTTAACCCTCTAGTGTAATTTAACCTGAAGGACTGGTTAACCCTCTAGTGTAATTTAACCTGAAGGACTGGTTAACCCTCTAGTGTTAATCCTCTAGTGTAATTTAACCTGAAGGACTGGTTAACCCTCTAGTGTAATTTAACCTGAAGGACTGGTTAACCCTCTAGTGTAATTTAACCTGAAGGACTGGTTAACCCTCTAGTGTAATTTAACCTGAATGAATAATCATTGACTGGTTAACCCTCTATTGTAATTTAACCTGAAGGACTGGTTAACCCTCTAGTGTTAATCCTCTAGTGTAATTTAACCTGAAGGACTGGTTAACCCTCTAGTGTAATTTAACCTGAAGGACTGGTTAACCCTCTAGTGTTAATCCTCTAGTGTAATTTAACCAGAAGGACTGGTTAACCTTCTAGTGTAATTTAACCTGAAGGACTGGTTAACCCTCTAGTGTAATTTAACCTGAAGGAATAATCATTGACTGGTTAACCCTCTAGTGTAATTTAACCTGAAGGAATAATCATTGACTGGTTAACCCTCTAGTGTAATTTAACCTGAAGGACTGGTTAACCCTCTAGTGTAATTTAACCTGAAGGACTGGTTAACCCTCTAGTGTAATTTAACCTGAAGGAATAATCATTGACTGGTTAACCCTCTAGTGTAATTTAACCTGAAGGAATAATCATTGACTGGTTAACCCTCTAATGTAATTTAACCTGAAGGACTGGTTAACCCTCTAGTGTAATTTAACCTGAAGGACTGGTTAACCCTCTAGTGTAATTTAACCTGAAGGACTGGTTAACCCTCTAGTGTAATTTAACCTGAAGGACTGGTTAACCCTCTAGTGTAATTTAACCTGAAGGAATAATCATTGACTGGTTAACCCTCTATTGTAATTTAACCTGAAGGACTGGTTAACCCTCTAGCGTTAACCCTCTAGTGTAATTTAACCTGAAGGACTGGTTAACCCTCTAGTGTAATTTAACCTGAAGGACTGGTTAACCCTCTAGTGTAATTTAACCTGAAGGACTGGTTAACTCTCTAGTGTAATTCAACCTGAAGGACTGGTTAACCCTCTAGTGTAATTTAACCTGAATGACTGGTTAACCCTCTAGTGTAATTTAACCTGAAGGACTGGTTAACCCTCTAGTGTAATTTAACCTGAAGGACTGGTTAACCCTCTAGTGTTAATCCTCTAGTGTAATTTAACCTGAAGGACTGGTTAACCTTCTAGTGTAATTTAACCTGAAGGACTGGTTAACCCTCTAGTGTAATTTAACCTGAAGGAATAATCATTGACTGGTTAACCCTCTAGTGTAATTTAACCTGAAGGACTGGTTAACCCTCTAGTGTAATTTAACCTGAAGGACTGGTTAACCCTCTAGTGTAATTTAACCTGAAGGACTGGTTAACCCTCTAGTGTAATTTAACCTGAAGGACTGGTTAACCCTCTAGTGTAATTTAACCTGAAGGACTGGTTAACCCTCTAGTGTAATTTAACCTGAAGGAATAATCATTGACTGGTTAACCCTCTAGTGTAATTTAACCTGAAGGAATAATCATTGACTGGTTAACCCTCTAGTGTAATTTAACCTGAAGGACTGGTTAACCCTCTAGTGTAATTTAACCTGAAGGAATAATCATTGCACGTCCTTCTACTTTTTGATTACCAACATCCGTTCTGTTGACACTCATTTGAACTTTACTTCCCCTCTAGGTCACATTTCAACTTTACCTCCCCTCTATGTCACATTTCAACTTTACCTCCCCTCTAGGTCACATTTCAACTTTATTCCCCTCTAGGTCACATTTCAACTTTATGCCCCCTCTAGGTCACATTTCAACTTTATACCCCCTCTAGGTCACATTTCAACTTGACCTCCCCTCTAGGTCACATTTCAACTTGACCTCCCCTCTAGGTCACATTTCAACTTGACCTCCCCTCTAGGTCACATTTCAACTTGACCTCCCCTCTAGGTCACATTTCAACTTGACCTCCCCTCTAGGTCACATTTCAACTTGACCTCCCCTCTAGGTCACATTTCAACTTTACCCCCCTCTAGGTCACATTTCAACTTTATGCCCCCTCTAGGTCACATTTCAACTTTATGCCCCCTCTAGGTCACATTTCAACTTTATGCCCCCTCTAGGTCACATTTCAACTTTACCTCCCCTCTAGGTCACATTTCAACTTTACCTCCCCTCTAGGTCACATTTCAACTTTATACCCCCTCTAGGTAACATTTTAACTTTACCTCCCCTCTAGGTCACATTTCAACTTTACCTCCCCTCTAGGTCACATTTCAACTTTATACCCCTCTAGGTAACATTTCAACTTGACCTCCCCTCTAGGTAACATTTGAACTTTACCCCCCCTCTAGGTCACATTTCAACTTTACCTCCCCTCTAGGTCACATTTCAACTTTATGCCCCCTCTAGGTAACATTTGAACTTTACCTCCCCTCTAGGTCACATTTCAACTTTATACCCCTCTAGGTCACATTTCAACTTTACCTCCCCTCTAGGTAACATTTGAACTTTACCTCCCCTCTAGGTCACATTTTGAACCTTCTCTCTGAAAGTGAGGCTATTTTAGCATGATTTGCATAATGATTACACGTGCCATTAGTCATTCAGCCCGAGGACACAGAAGGGCCAAGATGGACAACGCAGAGAAGAGTCCAAAAGGAAACTAGATCGTTGTGGAAGACATCAAGTCAGTGGGTTTATAACTACTGAAAATGGCAGTACAGTCATAGTTTACCTTATGACTAGATTTTTCTTCTGAGTGGCTTAAATATTGAACACACCATCCTTTTCATTGACATTGTAATACTGTTTGTTCATAATTTGTCAGCATCTTGCTGTTAGTGACACTATCTTCATCTTGTGGTTTCAGCAAGGGCGGGGCACATCAGGTCTAGAGAGTATAAGGGTTTGTTGAGGCATTTCCTGTGCATGTCATTCTACTGTCTGTGGGAGTCATTCTAGCCCAGAGTCACTGCCTAGTCACTGTGCAGAGCAGTACCAACAATATCCGAGCCCTCCGTGGAGCTGGGGACGAGGCGGGAACCAGACACATTGTCTGACTAACATAACAGACCCTGACGAGAGTCAAGAAGGAGCGGAAGGAGGTTCTGAAAGGCCGAGGTCGCTATGGTAACAGGTCGCCGTCCAAAACAGCACCCAATTCTCCATAGTACACTACTATAGACCAGGACCCTATGGTAACACTTTATATAGTACACTACTATAGACCAGGACCCTGTGGTAACACTGGGCTTTATATAGTACACTACTATAGACCAGGACCCTATGGTAACACTTTATATAGTACACTACTATAGACCAGGGCCCTGTGGTAACACTGGGCTTTATATAGTACACTACTATAGACCAGGGCCCTATGGTAGCACTGGGCTTTATATAGTACACTACTATAGACCAGGGCCCTATGGTAACACTTTATATAGTACACTACTATAGACCAGGACCCTATGGTAACACTTTATATAGTACACTACTATAGACCAGGACCCTATGGTAACACTTTATATAGTACACTACTATAGACCAGGACCCTATGGTAACACTTTATATAGTACACTACTATAGACCAGGACCCTATGGTAACACTGGGCTTTATATAGTACACTACTATAGACCAGGGCCCTGTGGTAACACTTTATATAGTACACTACTATAGACCAGGGCACTATGGTAACACTGGGCTTTATATAGTACACTACTATAGACCAGGGCCCTATGGTAACACTTTATATAGTACACTACTATAGACCAGGACCCTATGGTAACACTTTATATAGTACACTACTATAGACCAGGGCCCTGTGGTAACACTGGGCTTTATATAGTACACTACTATAGACCAGGACCCTATGGTAACACTTTATATAGTACACTACTATAGACCAGGGCCCTATGGTAACACTTTATATAGTACACTACTATAGACCAGGACCCTGTGGTAACACTTTATATAGTACACTACTATAGACCAGGGCCCTATGGTAACACTTTATATAGTACACTACTATAGACCAGGGCCCTATGGTAACACTGGGCTTTATATAGTACACTACTATAGACCAGGGCCCTATGGTAACACTGGGCTTTATATAGTACACTACTATAGACCAGGGCCCTGTGGTAACACTTTATATAGTACACTACTATAGACCAGGACCCTGTGGTAACACTTTATATAGTACACTACTATAGACCAGGACCCTATGGTAACACTGGGCTTTATATAGTACACTACTATAGACCAGGGCCCTGTGGTAACACTGGGCTTTATATAGTACACTACTATAGACCAGGGCCCTGTGGTAACACTTTATATAGTACACTACTATAGACCAGGACCCTATGGTAACACTGGGCTTTATATAGTACACTACTATAGACCAGGGCCCTGTGGTAACACTTTATATAGTACACTACTATAGACCAGGGCCCTGTGGTAACACTGGGCTTTATATAGTACACTACTATAGACCAGGGCCCTATGGTAACACTTTATATAGTACACTACTATAGACCAGGGCCCTATGGTAACACTGGGCTTTATATAGTACACTACTATAGACCAGGACCCTGTGGTAACACTGGGCTTTATATAGGACACTACTATAGACCAGGGCCCTATGGTAACACTTTATATAGTACACTACTATAGACCAGGACCCTATGGTAACACTTTATATAGTACACTACTATAGACCAGGGCCCTATGGTAACACTTTATATAGTACACTACTATAGACCAGGGCCCTATGGTAACACTTTATATAGTACACTACTATAGACCAGGGCCCTATGGTAACACTTTATATAGTACACTACTATAGACCAGGGCCCTATGGTAACACTGGGCTTTATATAGTACACTACTATAGACCAGGGCCCTATGGTAACACTGGGCTTTATATAGTACACTACTATAGACCAGGGCCCTATGGTAGTAACACTTTATATAGTACACTACTATAGACCAGGACCCTATGGTAACACTGGGCTTTATATAGTACACTACTATAGACCAGGGCCCTATGGTAACACTGGGCTTTATATAGTACACTACTATAGACCAGGGCCCTGTGGTAACACTTTATATAGTACACTACTATAGACCAGGACCCTGTGGTAACACTTTATATAGTACACTACTATAGACCAGGGCCCTATGGTAACACTTTATATAGTACACTACTATAGACCAGGGCCCTATGGTAACACTTTATATAGTACACTACTATAGACCAGGGCCCTATGGTAACACTGGGCTTTATATAGTACACTACTATAGACCAGGGCCCTATGGTAACACTGGGCTTTATATAGTACACTACTATAGACCAGGGCCCTATGGTAGTAACACTTTATATAGTACACTACTATAGACCAGGACCCTATGGTAACACTGGGCTTTATATAGTACACTACTATAGACCAGGGCCCTGTGGTAACACTTTATATAGTACACTACTATAGACCAGGACCCTGTGGTAACACTTTATATAGTACACTACTATAGACCAGGACCCTGTGGTAACACTGGGCTTTATATAGTACACTACTATAGACCAGGGCCCTGTGGTGACACTGGGCTTTATATAGTACACTACTATAGACCAGGACCCTATGGTAACACTGGGCTTTATATAGTACACTACTATAGACCAGGACCCTATGGTAACACTTTATATAGTACACTACTATAGACCAGGGCCCTATGGTAACACTTTATATAGTACACTACTATAGACCAGGGCCCTATGGTAACACTTTATATAGTACACTACTATAGACCAGGGCCCTGTGGTAACACTTTATATAGTACACTACTATAGACCAGGGCCCTGTGGTAACACTTTATATAGTACACTACTATAGACCAGGGCCCTATGGTAACACTTTATATAGTACACTACTATAGACCAGGGCCCTGTGGTAACACTGGGCTTTATATAGTACACTACTATAGACCAGGGCCCTATGGTAACACTTTATATAGTACACTACTATAGACCAGGGCCCTATGGTAACACTGGGCTTTATATAGTACACTACTATAGACCAGGACCCTGTGGTAAACACTGGGCTTTATATAGGACACTACTATAGACCAGGGCCCTATGGTAACACTGGGCTTTATATAGTACACTACTATAGACCAGGGCCCTATGGTAACACTTTATATAGTACACTACTATAGACCAGGGCCCTATGGTAACACTGGGCTTTATATAGTACACTACTATAGACCAGGGCCCTATGGTAACACTGGGCTTTATATAGTACACTACTATAGACCAGGGCCCTGTGGTAACACTTTATATAGGACACTACTATAGACCAGGGCCCTATGGTAACACTGGGCTTTATATAGTACACTACTATAGACCAGGGCCCTGTGGTAACACTTTATATAGTACACTACTATAGACCAGGGCCCTATGGTAACACTGGGCTTTATATAGTACACTACTATAGACCAGGGCCCTGTGGTAACACTTTATATAGTACACTACTATAGACCAGGGCCCTATGGTAACACTGGGCTTTATATAGTACACTATTATAGACCAGGACCCTATGGTAACACTGGGCTTTATATAGTACACTACTATAGACCAGGACCCTATGGTAACACTGGGCTTTATATAGTACACTACTATAGACCAGGGCCCTATGGTAACACTGGGCTTTATATAGTACACTACTATAGACCAGGGCCCTATGGTAACACTTTATATAGTACACTACTATAGACCAGGGCCCTATGGTAACACTGGGCTTTATATAGTACACTACTATAGACCAGGGCCCTATGGTAACACTGGGCTTTATATAGTACACTACTATAGACCAGGGCCCTATGGTAGCACTGGGCTTTATATAGTACACTACTATAGACCAGGACCCTATGGTAACACTGGGCTTTATATAGTACACTACTATAGACCAGGACCCTATGGTAACACTTTATATAGTACACTACTATAGACCAGGACCCTATGGTAACACTGGGCTTTATATAGTACACTACTATAGACCAGGACCCTATGGTAACACTGGGCTTTATATAGTACACTAATATAGACCAGGGCCCTATGGTAACACTTTATATAGTACACTACTATAGACCAGGGCACTATGGTAACACTGGGCTTTATATAGTACACTACTATAGACCAGGGCCCTGTGGTAACACTGGGCTTTATATAGTACACTACTATAGACCAGGGCCCTATGGTAACACTTTATATAGTACACTACTATAGACCAGGGCCCTATGGTAACACTGGGCTTTATATAGTACACTACTATAGACCAGGGCCCTATGGTAACACTTTATATAGTACACTACTATAGACCAGGGTCCTATGGTAACACTGGGCTTTATATAGTACACTACTATAGACCAGGACCCAATGGTAACACTTTATATAGTACACTACTATAGACCAGGGCACTATGGTAACACTGGGCTTTATATAGTACACTACTATAGACCAGGGCCCTGTGGTAACACTTTATATAGTACACTACTATAGACCAGGACCCTGTGGTAACACTGGGCTTTATATAGTACACTACTATAGACCAGGGCCCTATGGTAACACTGGGCTTTATATAGTACACTACTATAGACCAGGGCCCTGTGGTAACACTTTATATAGTACACTACTATAGACCAGGACCCTATGGTAACACTGGGCTTTATATAGTACACTACTATAGACCAGGACCCTATGGTAACACTGAGCTTTATATAGTACACTACTATAGACCAGGGCCCTATGGTAACACTGGGCTTTATATAGTACACTACTATAGACCAGGACCCTATGGTAACACTGGGCTTTATATAGTACACTACTATAGACCAGGACCCTATGGTAACACTTTATATAGTACACTACTATAGACCAGGACCCTATGGTAACACTTTATATAGTACACTACTATAGACCAGGGCCCTATGGTAACACTGGGCTTTATATAGTACACTACTATAGACCAGGACCCTATGGTAACACTTTATATAGTACACTACTATAGACCAGGACCCTATGGTAACACTTTATATAGTACACTACTATAGACCAGGACCCTATGGTAACACTTTATATAGTACACTACTATAGACCAGGGCCCTATGGTAACACTTTATATAGTACACTACTATAGACCAGGGCCCATGGTAACCTTTATATAGTACACTACTATAGACCAGGGCCCTATGGTAACACTGGGCTTTATATAGTACACTACTATAGACCAGGGCCCTATGGTAACACTGGGCTTTATATAGTACACTACTATAGACCAGGGCCCTATGGTAACACACTTTATATAGTACACTACTATAGACCAGGGCCCTATGGTAACACTGGGCTTTATATAGTACACTACTATAGACCAGGGCCCTATGGTAACACTGGGCTTTATATAGTACACTACTATAGACCAGGGCCCTATGGTAACACTTTATATAGTACACTACTATAGACCAGGACCCTATGGTAACACTTTATATAGTACACTACTATAGACCAGGGCCCTATGGTAACACTGGGCTTTATATAGTACACTACTATAGACCAGGGCCCTATGGTAACACTTTATATAGTACACTACTATAGACCAGGGCCCTATGGTAACACTGGGCTTTATATAGTACACTACTATAGACCAGGGCCCTATGGTAACACTGGGCTTTATATAGTACACTACTATAGACCAGGGCCCTATGGTAACACTTTATATAGTACACTACTATAGACCAGGGCCCTATGGTAACACTGGGCTTTATATAGTACACTACTATAGACCAGGGCCCTGTGGTAACACTTTATATAGTACACTACTATAGACCAGGACCCTGTGGTAACACTTTATATAGTACACTACTATAGACCAGGGCCCTATGGTAACACTGGGCTTTATATAGTACACTACTATAGACCAGGGCCCTGTGGTAACACTGGGCTTTATATAGTACACTACTATAGACCAGGGCCCTATGGTAACACTTTATATAGTACACTACTATAGACCAGGGCCCTATGGTAACACTGGGCTTTATATAGTACACTACTATAGACCAGGACCCTGTGGTAAACACTGGGCTTTATATAGGACACTACTATAGACCAGGGCCCTATGGTAACACTGGGCTTTATATAGTACACTACTATAGACCAGGGCCCTATGGTAACACTTTATATAGTACACTACTATAGACCAGGGCCCTATGGTAACACTGGGCTTTATATAGTACACTACTATAGACCAGGGCCCTATGGTAACACTGGGCTTTATATAGTACACTACTATAGACCAGGGCCCTGTGGTAACACTTTATATAGGACACTACTATAGACCAGGGCCCTATGGTAACACTGGGCTTTATATAGTACACTACTATAGACCAGGGCCCTGTGGTAACACTTTATATAGTACACTACTATAGACCAGGGCCCTATGGTAACACTGGGCTTTATATAGTACACTACTATAGACCAGGGCCCTGTGGTAACACTTTATATAGTACACTACTATAGACCAGGGCCCTATGGTAACACTGGGCTTTATATAGTACACTATTATAGACCAGGACCCTATGGTAACACTGGGCTTTATATAGTACACTACTATAGACCAGGACCCTATGGTAACACTGGGCTTTATATAGTACACTACTATAGACCAGGGCCCTATGGTAACACTGGGCTTTATATAGTACACTACTATAGACCAGGGCCCTATGGTAACACTTTATATAGTACACTACTATAGACCAGGGCCCTATGGTAACACTGGGCTTTATATAGTACACTACTATAGACCAGGGCCCTATGGTAACACTGGGCTTTATATAGTACACTACTATAGACCAGGGCCCTATGGTAGCACTGGGCTTTATATAGTACACTACTATAGACCAGGACCCTATGGTAACACTGGGCTTTATATAGTACACTACTATAGACCAGGACCCTATGGTAACACTTTATATAGTACACTACTATAGACCAGGACCCTATGGTAACACTGGGCTTTATATAGTACACTACTATAGACCAGGACCCTATGGTAACACTGGGCTTTATATAGTACACTAATATAGACCAGGGCCCTATGGTAACACTTTATATAGTACACTACTATAGACCAGGGCCCTATGGTAACACTGGGCTTTATATAGTACACTACTATAGACCAGGGCCCTGTGGTAACACTGGGCTTTATATAGTACACTACTATAGACCAGGGCCCTATGGTAACACTTTATATAGTACACTACTATAGACCAGGGCCCTATGGTAACACTGGGCTTTATATAGTACACTACTATAGACCAGGGCCCTATGGTAACACTTTATATAGTACACTACTATAGACCAGGGTCCTATGGTAACACTGGGCTTTATATAGTACACTACTATAGACCAGGACCCAATGGTAACACTGGGCTTTATATAGTACACTACTATAGACCAGGGCCCTATGGTAACACTGGGCTTTATATAGTACACTACTATAGACCAGGGCCCTGTGGTAACACTTTATATAGTACACTACTATAGACCAGGACCCTGGTGGTAACACTGGGCTTTATATAGTACACTACTATAGACCAGGGCCCTATGGTAACACTGGGCTTTATATAGTACACTACTATAGACCAGGGCCCTGTGGTAACACTTTATATAGTACACTACTATAGACCAGGACCCTATGGTAACACTGGGCTTTATATAGTACACTACTATAGACCAGGACCCTATGGTAACACTGAGCTTTATATAGTACACTACTATAGACCAGGGCCCTATGGTAACACTGGGCTTTATATAGTACACTACTATAGACCAGGGCCCTATGGTAACACTGGGCTTTATATAGTACACTACTATAGACCAGGACCCTATGGTAACACTTTATATAGTACACTACTATAGACCAGGACCCTATGGTAACACTTTATATAGTACACTACTATAGACCAGGGCCCTATGGTAACACTGGGCTTTATATAGTACACTACTATAGACCAGGACCCTATGGTAACACTTTATATAGTACACTACTATAGACCAGGACCCTATGGTAACACTTTATATAGTACACTACTATAGACCAGGACCCTATGGTAACACTTTATATAGTACACTACTATAGACCAGGACCCTATGGTAACACTGGGCTTTATATAGTACACTACTATAGACCAGGACCCTATGGTAACACTGGGCTTTATATAGTACACTACTATAGACCAGGGCCCTATGGTAACACTGGGCTTTATATAGTACACTACTATAGACCAGGACCCTATGGTAACACTTTATATAGTACACTACTATAGACCAGGGCACTATGGTAACACTGGGCTTTATATAGTACACTACTATAGACCAGGGCCCTATGGTAACACTGGGCTTTATATAGTACACTACTATAGACCAGGACCCTATGGTAACACTGGGCTTTATATAGTACACTACTATAGACCAGGACCCTATGGTAACACTTTATATAGTACACTACTATAGACCAGGGCCCTATGGTAACACTGGGCTTTATATAGTACACTACTATAGACCAGGGCCCTATGGTAACACTGGGCTTTATATAGTACACTACTATAGACCAGGGCCCTATGGTAACACTTTATATAGTACACTACTATAGACCAGGACCCTGTGGTAACACTGGGCTTTATATAGTACACTACTATAGACCAGGGCCCTATGGTAACACTTTATATAGTACACTACTATAGACCAGGGCCCTATGGTAACACTGGGCTTTATATAGTACACTACTATAGACCAGGGCCCTATGGTAACACTTTATATAGTACACTACTATAGACCAGGACCCTGTGGTAACACTGGGCTTTATATAGTACACTACTATAGACCAGGGCCCTATGGTAACACTGGGCTTTATATAGTACACTACTATAGACCAGGGCCCTATGGTAACACTGGGCTTTATATAGTACACTACTATAGACCAGGGCCCTATGGTAACACTGGGCTTTATATAGTACACTACTATAGACCAGGGCCCTGTGGTAACACTTTATATAGTACACTACTATAGACCAGGACCCTATGGTAACACTGGGCTTTATATAGTACACTACTATAGACCAGGGCCCTATGGTAACACACTTTATATAGTACACTACTATAGACCAGGGCCCTATGGTAACACTTTATATAGTACACTACTATAGACCAGGGCCCTATGGTAACACTTTATATAGTACACTACTATAGACCAGGCCCTATGGTAACACTGGGCTTTATATAGTACACTACTATAGACCAGGGCCCTATGGTAACACTGGGCTTTATATAGTACACTACTATAGACCAGGGCCCTATGGTAACACTTTATATAGTACACTACTATAGACCAGGACCCTATGGTAACACTGGGCTTTATATAGTACACTACTATAGACCAGGGCCCTATGGTAACACTGGGCTTTATATAGTACACTACTATAGTAACCAGTACACTACTATAGGCCCTATGGTAACACTTTATATAGTACACTACTGGTAACACTTTATATAGTACACTACTATAGACCAGGGCCCTATGGTAACACTTTATATAGTACACTACTATAGACCAGGGCCCTATGGTAACACTGGGCTTTATATAGTACACTACTATAGACCAGGGCCCTATGGTAACACTGGGCTTTATATAGTACACTACTATAGACCAGGGCCCTATGGTAGTAACACTTTATATAGTACACTACTATAGACCAGGACCCTATGGTAACACTGGGCTTTATATAGTACACTACTATAGACCAGGGCCCTGTGGTAACACTTTATATAGTACACTACTATAGACCAGGACCCTGTGGTAACACTTTATATAGTACACTACTATAGACCAGGACCCTATGGTAACACTGGGCTTTATATAGTACACTACTATAGACCAGGGCCCTATGGTGACACTGGGCTTTATATAGTACACTACTATAGACCAGGACCCTATGGTAACACTGGGCTTTATATAGTACACTACTATAGACCAGGACCCTATGGTAACACTTTATAGTACACTACTATAGACCAGGGCCCTATGGTAACACTTTATATAGTACACTACTATAGACCAGGGCCCTATGGTAACACTTTATATAGTACACTACTATAGACCAGGGCCCTGTGGTAACACTTTATATAGTACACTACTATAGACCAGGGCCCTATGGTAACACTTTATATAGTACACTACTATAGACCAGGGCCCTATGGTAACACTTTATATAGTACACTACTATAGACCAGGGCCCTGTGGTAACACTGGGCTTTATATAGTACACTACTATAGACCAGGGCCCTATGGTAACACTTTATATAGTACACTACTATAGACCAGGGCCCTATGGTAACACTGGGCTTTATATAGTACACTACTATAGACCAGGACCCTATGGTAACACTGGGCTTTATATAGTACACTACTATAGACCAGGGCCCTATGGTAACACTGGGCTTTATATAGTACACTACTATAGACCAGGGCCCTATGGTAACACTTTATATAGTACTACTATAGACCAGGGCCCTATGGTAACACTGGGCTTTATATAGTACACTACTATAGACCAGGGCCCTATGGTAACACTGGGCTTTATATAGTACACTACTATAGACCAGGGCCCTATGGTAACACTTTTATAGGACACTACTATAGACCAGGGCCCTATGGTAACACTGGGCTTTATATAGTACACTACTATAGACCAGGGCCCTATGGTAACACTTTATATAGTACACTACTATAGACCAGGGCCCTATGGTAACACTGGGCTTTATATAGTACACTACTATAGACCAGGGCCCTATGGTAACACTGGGCTTTATATAGTACACTACTATAGACCAGGGCCCTATGGTAACACTGGGCTTTATATAGTACACTACTATAGACCAGGACCCTATGGTAACACTGGGCTTTATATAGTACACTACTATAGACCAGGACCCTATGGTAACACTGGGCTTTATATAGTACACTACTATAGACCAGGGCCCTATGGTAACACTGGGCTTTATATAGTACACTACTATAGACCAGGGCCCTATGGTAACACTTTATATAGTACACTACTATAGACCAGGGCCCTATGGTAACACTGGGCTTTATATAGTACACTACTATAGACCAGGGCCCTATGGTAACACTGGGCTTTATATAGTACACTACTATAGACCAGGGCCCTATGGTAACACTGGGCTTTATATAGTACACTACTATAGACCAGGACCCTATGGTAACACTGGGCTTTATATAGTACACTACTATAGACCAGGACCCTATGGTAACACTTTATATAGTACACTACTATAGACCAGGACCCTATGGTAACACTGGGCTTTATATAGTACACTACTATAGACCAGGACCCTATGGTAACACTGGGCTTTATATAGTACACTACTATAGACCAGGGCCCTATGGTAACACTTTATATAGTACACTACTATAGACCAGGGCCCTATGGTAACACTGGGCTTTATATAGTACACTACTATAGACCAGGGCCCTATGGTAACACTGGGCTTTATATAGTACACTACTATAGACCAGGGCCCTATGGTAACACTTTATATAGTACACTACTATAGACCAGGGCCCTATGGTAACACTGGGCTTTATATAGTACACTACTATAGACCAGGGCCCTATGGTAACACTTTATATAGTACACTACTATAGACCAGGGTCCTATGGTAACACTGGGCTTTATATAGTACACTACTATAGACCAGGACCCAATGGTAACACTTTATATAGTACACTACTATAGACCAGGGCACTATGGTAACACTGGGCTTTATATAGTACACTACTATAGACCAGGGCCCTATGGTAACACTTTATATAGTACACTACTATAGACCAGGACCCTGTGGTAACACTGGGCTTTATATAGTACACTACTATAGACCAGGGCCCTATGGTAACACTGGGCTTTATATAGTACACTACTATAGACCAGGGCCCTGTGGTAACACTTTATATAGTACACTACTATAGACCAGGACCCTATGGTAACACTGGGCTTTATATAGTACACTACTATAGACCAGGACCCTATGGTAACACTGAGCTTTATATAGTACACTACTATAGACCAGGGCCCTATGGTAACACTGGGCTTTATATAGTACACTACTATAGACCAGGACCCTATGGTAACACTGGGCTTTATATAGTACACTACTATAGACCAGGACCCTATGGTAACACTTTATATAGTACACTACTATAGACCAGGACCCTATGGTAACACTTTATATAGTACACTACTATAGACCAGGGCCCTATGGTAACACTGGGCTTTATATAGTACACTACTATAGACCAGGACCCTATGGTAACACTTTATATAGTACACTACTATAGACCAGGACCCTATGGTAACACTTTATATAGTACACTACTATAGACCAGGACCCTATGGTAACACTTTATATAGTACACTACTATAGACCAGGACCCTATGGTAACACTGGGCTTTATATAGTACACTACTATAGACCAGGACCCTATGGTAACACTGGGCTTTATATAGTACACTACTATAGACCAGGGCCCTATGGTAACACTGGGCTTTATATAGTACACTACTATAGACCAGGACCCTATGGTAACACTTTATATAGTACACTACTATAGACCAGGGCCCTATGGTAACACTGGGCTTTATATAGTACACTACTATAGACCAGGGCCCTATGGTAACACTGGGCTTTATATAGTACACTACTATAGACCAGGACCCTATGGTAACACTGGGCTTTATATAGTACACTACTATAGACCAGGACCCTATGGTAACACTTTATATAGTACACTACTATAGACCAGGGCCCTATGGTAACACTGGGCTTTATATAGTACACTACTATAGACCAGGGCCCTATGGTAACACTGGGCTTTATATAGTACACTACTATAGACCAGGGCCCTATGGTAACACTTTATATAGTACACTACTATAGACCAGGACCCTGTGGTAACACTGGGCTTTATATAGTACACTACTATAGACCAGGGCCCTATGGTAACACTTTATATAGTACACTACTATAGACCAGGGCCCTATGGTAACACTGGGCTTTATATAGTACACTACTATAGACCAGGGCCCTATGGTAACACTTTATATAGTACACTACTATAGACCAGGACCCTGTGGTAACACTGGGCTTTATATAGTACACTACTATAGACCAGGGCCCTATGGTAACACTGGGCTTTATATAGTACACTACTATAGACCAGGGCCCTATGGTAACACTGGGCTTTATATAGTACACTACTATAGACCAGGGCCCTGTGGTAACACTGGGCTTTATATAGTACACTACTATAGACCAGGGCCCTATGGTAACACTTTATATAGTACACTACTATAGACCAGGGCCCTATGGTAACACTGGGCTTTATATAGTACACTACTATAGACCAGGGCCCTATGGTAACACTGGGCTTTATATAGTACACTACTATAGACCAGGGCCCTATGGTAACACTGGGCTTTATATAATACACTACTATAGACCAGGACCCTATGGTAACACTTTATATAGTACACTACTATAGACCAGGACCCTATGGTAACACTGGGCTTTATATAGTACACTACTATAGACCAGGGCCCTATGGTAACACTGGGCTTTATATAGTACACTACTATAGACCAGGACCCTATGGTAACACTTTATATAGTACACTACTATAGACCAGGACCCTATGGTAACACTTTATATAGTACACTACTATAGACCAGGGCCCTATGGTAACACTGGGCTTTATATAGTACACTACTATAGACCAGGACCCTATGGTAACACTTTATATAGTACACTACTATAGACCAGGACCCTATGGTAACACTTTATATAGTACACTACTATAGACCAGGACCCTATGGTAACACTGGGCTTTATATAGTACACTACTATAGACCAGGACCCTATGGTAACACTGGGCTTTATATAGTACACTACTATAGACCAGGGCCCTATGGTAACACTGGGCTTTATATAGTACACTACTATAGACCAGGACCCTATGGTAACACTTTATATAGTACACTACTATAGACCAGGGCACTATGGTAACACTGGGCTTTATATAGTACACTACTATAGACCAGGGCCCTATGGTAACACTGGGCTTTATATAGTACACTACTATAGACCAGGACCCTATGGTAACACTGGGCTTTATATAGTACACTACTATAGACCAGGACCCTATGGTAACACTTTATATAGTACACTACTATAGACCAGGGCCCTATGGTAACACTGGGCTTTATATAGTACACTACTATAGACCAGGACCCTATGGTAACACTTTATATAGTACACTACTATAGACCAGGACCCTATGGTAACACTTTATATAGTACACTACTATAGACCAGGACCCTATGGTAACACTGGGCTTTATATAGTACACTACTATAGACCAGGACCCTATGGTAACACTGGGCTTTATATAGTACACTACTATAGACCAGGGCCCTATGGTAACACTGGGCTTTATATAGTACACTACTATAGACCAGGACCCTATGGTAAACACTTTATATAGTACACTACTATAGACCAGGGCACTATGGTAACACTGGGCTTTATATAGTACACTACTATAGACCAGGGCCCTATGGTAACACTGGGCTTTATATAGTACACTACTATAGACCAGGACCCTATGGTAACACTGGGCTTTATATAGTACACTACTATAGACCAGGACCCTATGGTAACACTTTATATAGTACACTACTATAGACCAGGGCCCTATGGTAACACTGGGCTTTATATAGTACACTACTATAGACCAGGGCCCTATGGTAACACTGGGCTTTATATAGTACACTACTATAGACCAGGGCCCGATGGTAACACTGGGCTTTATATAGTACACTACTATAGACCAGGGCCCTATGGTAACACTGGGCTTTATATAGTACACTACTATAGACCAGGACCCTGTGGTAACACTGGGCTTTATATAGTACACTACTATAGACCAGGGCCCTATGGTAACACTTTATATAGTACACTACTATAGACCAGGGCCCTATGGTAACACTGGGCTTTATATAGTACACTACTATAGACCAGGGCCCTATGGTAACACTTTATATAGTACACTACTATAGACCAGGACCCTATGGTAACACTGGGCTTTATATAGTACACTACTATAGACCAGGGCCCTATGGTAACACTGGGCTTTATATAGTACACTACTATAGACCAGGGCCCTGTGGTAACACTGGGCTTTATATAGTACACTACTATAGACCAGGGCCCTATGGTAACACTGGGCTTTATATAGTACACTACTATAGACCAGGGCCCTATGGTAACACTGGGCTTTATATAGTACACTACTATAGACCAGGGCCCTATGGTAACACTGGGCTTTATATAGTACACTACTATAGACCAGGGCCCTATGGTAACACTGGGCTTTATATAATACACTACTATAGACCAGGACCCTATGGTAACACTTTATATAGTACACTACTATAGACCAGGACCCTATGGTAACACTGGGCTTTATATAGTACACTACTATAGACCAGGGCCCTATGGTAACACTGGGCTTTATATAGTACACTACTATAGACCAGGACCCTATGGTAACACTTTATATAGTACACTACTATAGACCAGGGCCCTATGGTAACACTGGGCTTTATATAGTACACTACTATAGACCAGGGCCCTGTGGTAACACTTTATATAGTACACTACTATAGACCAGGACCCTATGGTAACACTGGGCTTTATATAGTACACTACTATAGACCAGGACCCTATGGTAACACTGGGCTTTATATAGTACACTACTATAGACCAGGGCCCTATGGTAACACTGGGCTTTATATAGTACACTACTATAGACCAGGGCACTATGGTAACACTGGGCTTTATATAGTACACTACTATAGACCAGGGCCCTATGGTAACACTGGGCTTTATATAGTACACTACTATAGACCAGGACCCTATGGTAACACTGGGCTTTATATAGTACACTACTATAGACCAGGACCCTATGGTAACACTGGGCTTTATATAGTACACTACTATAGACCAGGGCCCTATGGTAACACTGGGCTTTATATAGTACACTACTATAGACCAGGGCCCTATGGTAACACTGGGCTTTATATAGTACACTACTATAGACCAGGGCCCTATGGTAACACTGGGCTTTATATAGTACACTACTATAGACCAGGGCCCTATGGTAACACTGGGCTTTATATAGTACACTACTATAGACCAGGGCCCTATGGTAACACTGGGCTTTATATAGTACACTACTATAGACCAGGGCCCTATGGTAACACTGGGCTTTATATAGTACACTACTATAGACCAGGACCCTATGGTAACACTTTATATAGGACACTACTATAGACCAGGACCCTATGGTAACACTGGGCTTTATATAGTACACTACTATAGACCAGGGCCCTATGGTAACACTGGGCTTTATATAGTACACTACTATAGACCAGGGCCCTATGGTAACACTGGGCTTTATATAGTACACTACTATAGACCAGGGCCCTATGGTAACACTGGGCTTTATATAGTACACTACTATAGACCAGGACCCTATGGTAACACTTTATATAGTACACTACTATAGACCAGGACCCTATGGTAACACTGGGCTTTATATAGTACACTACTATAGACCAGGGCCCTATGGTAACACTGGGCTTTATATAGTACACTACTATAGACCAGGGCCCTATGGTAACACTGGGCTTTATATAGTACACTACTATAGACCAGGACCCTATGGTAACACTTTATATAGTACACTACTATAGACCAGGGCCCTGTGGTAACACTGGGCTTTATATAGTACACTACTATAGACCAGGGCCCTATGGTAACACTGGGCTTTATATAGTACACTACCATAGACCAGGGCCCTATGGTAACACTTTATATAGTACACTACTATAGACCAGGGACCTATGGTAACACTGGGCTTTATATAGTACACTACTATAGACCAGGGCCCTATGGTAACACAGGGCTTTATATAGTACACTACTATAGACCAGGACCCTATGGTAACACTGGGCTTTATATAGTACACTACTATAGACCAGGACCCTATGGTAACACTTTATATAGTACACTACTATAGACCAGGGCCCTATGGTAACACTGGGCTTTATATAGTACACTACTATAGACCAGGGCCCTATGGTAACACTTTATATAGTACACTACTATAGACCAGGGCCCTATGGTAACACAGGGCTTTATATAGTACACTACTATAGACCAGGACCCTATGGTAACACTGGGCTTTATATAGTACACTACTATAGACCAGGACCCTATGGTAACACTGGGCTTTATATAGTACACTACTATAGACCAGGACCCTATGGTAACACTGGGCTTTATATAGTACACTACTATAGACCAGGACCCTATGGTAACACTTTATATAGTACACTACTATAGACCAGGGCCCTGTGGTAACACTGGGCTTTATATAGTACACTACTATAGACCAGGGCCCTATGGTAACACTGGGCTTTATATAGTACACTACTATAGACCAGGACCCTATGGTAACACTGGGCTTTATATAGTACACTACTATAGACCAGGACCCTATGGTAACACTGGGCTTTATATAGTACACTACTATAGACAAGGGCCCTATGGTAACACTGGGCTTTATATAGTACACTACTATAGACCAGGACCCTATGGTAACACTGGGCTTTATATAGTACACTACTATAGACCAGGGCCCTATGGTAACACTGGGCTTTATATAGTACACTACTATAGACCAGGACCCTATGGTAACACTTTATATAGTACACTACTATAGACCAGGACCCTATGGTAACACTTTATATAGTACACTACTATAGACCAGGGCCCTATGGTAACACTGGGCTTTATATAGTACACTACTATAGACCAGGACCCTATGGTAACACTTTATATAGTACACTACTATAGACCAGGACCCTATGGTAACACTTTATATAGTACACTACTATAGACCAGGACCCTATGGTAACACTTTATATAGTACACTACTATAGACCAGGACCCTATGGTAACACTGGGCTTTATATAGTACACTACTATAGACCAGGACCCTATGGTAACACTTTATATAGTACACTACTATAGACCAGGGCCCTATGGTAACACTGGGCTTTATATAGTACACTACTATAGACCAGGGCCCTATGGTAACACTGGGCTTTATATAGTACACTACTATAGACCAGGGCCCTATGGTAACACTTTATATAGTACACTACTATAGACCAGGACCCTGTGGTAACACTGGGCTTTATATAGTACACTACTATAGACCAGGGCCCTATGGTAACACTTTATATAGTACACTACTATAGACCAGGGCCCTATGGTAACACTGGGCTTTATATAGTACACTACTATAGACCAGGGCCCTATGGTAACACTTTATATAGTACACTACTATAGCCAGGACCCTGTGGTAACACTGGGCTTTATATAGTACACTACTATAGACCAGGGCCCTATGGTAACACTGGGCTTTATATAGTACACTACTATAGACCAGGGCCCTATGGTAACACTGGGCTTTATATAGTACACTACTATAGACCAGGGCCCTGTGGTAACACTGGGCTTTATATAGTACACTACTATAGACCAGGGCCCTATGGTAACACTGGGCTTTATATAATACACTACTATAGACCAGGACCCTATGGTAACACTTTATATAGTACACTACTATAGACCAGGACCCTATGGTAACACTGGGCTTTATATAGTACACTACTATAGACCAGGGCCCTATGGTAACACTGGGCTTTATATAGTACACTACTATAGACCAGGACCCTATGGTAACACTTTATATAGTACACTACTATAGACCAGGGCCCTATGGTAACACTGGGCTTTATATAGTACACTACTATAGACCAGGGCCCTGTGGTAACACTTTATATAGTACACTACTATAGACCAGGACCCTATGGTAACACTGGGCTTTATATAGTACACTACTATAGACCAGGACCCTATGGTAACACTTTATATAGGACACTACTATAGACCAGGACCCTATGGTAACACTGGGCTTTATATAGTACACTACTATAGACCAGGGCCCTATGGTAACACTGGGCTTTATATAGTACACTACTATAGACCAGGGCCCTATGGTAACACTGGGCTTTATATAGTACACTACTATAGACCAGGGCCCTATGGTAACACTGGGCTTTATATAGTACACTACTATAGACCAGGGCCCTATGGTAACACTGGGCTTTATATAGTACACTACTATAGACCAGGGCCCTGTGGTAACACTGGGCTTTATATAGTACACTACTATAGACCAGGGCCCTATGGTAGCACTGGGCTTTATATAGTACACTACTATAGACCATGACCCTATGGTAACACTTTATATAGTACACTACTATAGACCAGGGCCCTATGGTAACACTGGGCTTTATATAGTACACTACTATAGACCAGGACCCTATGGTAACACTGGGCTTTATATAGTACACTACTATAGACCAGGGCCCTGTGGTAACACTGGGCTTTATATAGTACACTACTATAGACCAGGACCCTATGGTAACACTGGGCTTTATATAGTACACAACTATAGGCCAGGGCCCTATTGTAACACTGGGCTTTATATAGTACACTACTATAGACCAGGGCCCTATGGTAACACTCTATATAGTACACTACCATAGACCAGGGCCCTGTGGTAACACTTTATATAGTACACTACTATAGACCAGGGCCCTGTGGTAACACTGGGCTTTATATAGTACACTACTATAGACCAGGACCCTGTGGTATTATATTGACCTCCAGACTGTATTATATTGACTTCCAACAGACTGTATTATATTGACCTCCAGACTGTATTATATTGACCTCCAGACTGTATTATATTGACCTCCAGACTGTATTATATTGACCTCCAGACTGTATTATATTGACCTCCAACAGACTGTATTATATTGACCTCCAACAGACTGTATTATATTGACCTCCAGACTGTATTATATTGACCTCCAGACTGTATTATATTGACCTCCAACAGACTGTATTATATTGACCTCCAGACTGTATTATATTGACCTCCAGACTGTATTATATTGACCTCCAACAGACTGTATTATATTGACCTCCAGACTGTATTATATTGACCTCCAGACTGTATTATATTGACCTCCAGACTGTATTATATTGACCTCCAGACTGTATTATATTGACCTCCAGACTGTATTATATTGACCTCCAGACTGTATTATATTGACCTCCAACAGACTGTATTATATTGATTATATTGACCTCCAGACTGTATTATATTGACCTCCAGACTGTATTATATTGACCTCCAACAGACTGTATTATATTGACCTCCAGACTGTATTATATTGACCTCCAGACTGTATTATATTGACCTCCAACAGACTGTATTATATTGACCTCAGACTGTATTATATTGACTCCAGACTGTATTATATTGACCTCCAACAGACTGTATTATATTGACCTCCAGACTGTATTATATTGACCTCAACAGACTGTATTATATTGACTGTATTATATTGACCTCCAGACTGTATTATATTGACCTCCAACAGACTGTATTATATTGACCTCAGACATTGACAGACTGTATTATATTGACCTCCAACAGACTGTATTATATTGACCTCCAACAGACTGTATTATATTGACCTCCAACAGACTGTATTATATTGACCTCCAACAGACTGTATTATATTGACCTCCAGACTGTATTATATTGACCTCCAACAGACTGTATTATATTGACCTCAACAGACTGTATTATATTGACCTCCAGACTGTATTATATTGACCTCCAACAGACTGTATTATATTGACCTCCAGACTGTATTATATTGACTCCAACAGACTGTATTATATTGACCTCCAACAGACTGTATTATATTATATTGACCTCCAACAGACTGTATTATATTGACCTCCAACAGACTGTATTATATTGACCTCCAGACTGTATTATATTGACCTCCAGACAGACTGTATTATATTGACCTCCAGACTGTATTATATTGACCTCAGACTGTATTATATTGACCTCCAGACTGTATTATATTGACCTCAACAGACTGTATTATATTGACCTCCAACAGACTGTATTATATTGACCTCCAACAGACTGTATTATATTGACCTCAGACAACAGACTGTATTATATTGACCTCCAACAGACTGTATTATATTGACCTCCAACAGACTGTATTATATTGACCTCAACAGACTGTATTATATTGACCTCAACAGACTGTATTATATTGACCTCCAACAGACTGTATTATATTGACCTCCAGACTGTATTATATTGACCTCCAGACTGTATTATATTGACCTCCAACAGACTGTATTATATTGACCTCCAACAGACTGTATTATATTGACCTCCAGACTGTATTATATTGACCTCCAACAGACTGTATTATATTGACCTCCAGACTGTATTATATTGACCTCCAGACTGTATTATATTGACCTCCAACAGACTGTATTATATTGACCTCAACAGACTGTATTATATTGACCTCAACAGACTGTATTATATTGACCTCCAACAGACTGTATTATATTGACCTCAGACTGTATTATATTGAACAGACTGTATTATATTGACCTCCAGACTGTATTATATTGACCTCCAACAGACTGTATTATATTGACCTCCAACAGACTGTATTATATTGACCTCCAACAGACTGTATTATATTGACCTCCAGACTGTATTATATTGACCTCAACAGACTGTATTATATTGACCTCAACAGACTGTATTATATTGACCAACAGACCAGACTGTATTATATTGACCTCCAGACAGACTGTATTATATTGACCTCCAGACAGACTGTATTATATTGACCTCCAACAGACTGTATTATATTGACCTCAACAGACTGTATTATATTGACCTCCAGACTGTATTATATTCCCTCCAGACTGTATTATATTGACCTCCAGACTGTATTATATTGACCTCCAGACTGTATTATATTGACCTCCAACAGACTGTATTATATTGACCTCCAGACTGTATTATATTGACCTCCAGACTGTATTATATTGACCTCCAACAGACTGTATTATATTGACCTCCAGACTGTATTATATTGACTGTATTATATTGACCTCCAGACTGTATTATATTGACCTCAACAGACTGTATTATATTGACCTCCATTGACAGACTGTATTATATTGACCTCCAACAGACTGTATTATATTGACCTCCAGACTGTATTATATTGACCTCCAACAGACTGTATTATATTGACCTCCAGACTGTATTATATTGACCTCCAACAGACTGTATTATATTGACCTCCAGACTGTATTATATTGACCTCCAGACTGTATTATATTGACCTCCAGACTGTATTATATTGACCTCCAGACTGTATTATATTGACCTCCAACAGACTGTATTATATTGACCTCCAGACTGTATTATATTGACCTCCAGACTGTATTATATTGACCTCCAACAGACTGTATTATATTGACCTCCAGACTGTATTATATTGACCTCCAACAGACTGTATTATATTGACCTCCAGACTGTATTATATTGACCTCCAACAGACTGTATTATATTGACCTCCAGACTGTATTATATTGACCTCCAGACTGTATTATATTGACCTCCAGACTGTATTATATTGACCTCCAACAGACTGTATTATATTGACCTCCAGACTGTATTATATTGACCTCCAACAGACTGTATTATATTGACCTCCAGACTGTATTATATTGACCTCCAACAGACTGTATTATATTGACCTCAACAGACTGTATTATATTGACCTCCAACAGACTGTATTATATTGACCTCCAGACTGTATTATATTGACCTCAACAGACTGTATTATATTGACCTCCAGACTGTATTATATTGACCTCAACAGACTGTATTATATTGACCTCCAGACTGTATTATATTGACCTCCAACAGACTGTATTATATTGACCTCCAGACTGTATTATATTGACCTCCAACAGACTGTATTATATTGACCTCCAGACTGTATTATATTGACCTCCAGACTGTATTATATTGACCTCCAACAGACTGTATTATATTGACCTCCAGACTGTATTATATTGACCTCCAACAGACTGTATTATATTGACCTCCAACAGACTGTATTATATTGACCTCCAGACTGTATTATATTGACCTCCAGACTGTATTATATTGACCTCCAACAGACTGTATTATATTGACCTCCAGACTGTATTATATTGACCTCCAGACTGTATTATATTGACCTCCAGACTGTATTATATTGACCTCCAACAGACTGTATTATATTGACCTCCAGACTGTATTATATTGACAGACTGTATTATATTGACCTCCTCCAGACTGTATTATATTGACCTCCAACAGACTGTATTATATTGACCTCCAGACTGTATTATATTGACCTCCAACAGACTGTATTATATTGACCTCCAACAGACTGTATTATATTGACCTCCAGACTGTATTATATTGACAGACTGTATTATATTGACCTCCAGACTGTATTATATTGACCTCCAACAGACTGTATTATATTGACCTCCAGACTGTATTATATTGACCTCCAACAGACTGTATTATATTGACCTCAACAGACTGTATTATATTGACCTCCAACAGACTGTATTATATTGACCTCCAACAGACTGTATTATATTGACCTCAACAGACTGTATTATATTGACCTCAGACTGTATTATATTGACAGACTGTATTATATTGACCTCCAACAGACTGTATTATATTGACCTCCAGACTGTATTATATTGACCTCCAGACTGTATTATATTGACCTCCAGACTGTATTAGACTGTCCAGACTGTATTATATTGACCTCCAACAGACTGTATTATATTGACCTCCAACAGACTGTATTATATTGACCTCCAGACTGTATTATATTGACCTCCAGACTGTATTATATTGACCTCAACAGACTGTATTATATTGACCTCCAACAGACTGTATTATATTGACCTCCAGAACAGACTGTATTATATTGACCTCCAACAGACTGTATTATATTGACCTCCAACAGACTGTATTATATTGACCTCCAGACTGTATTATATTGACCTCCAGACTGTATTATATTGACCTCCAGACTGTATTATATTGACCTCCAGACTGTATTATATTGACCTCCAGACTGTATTATATTGACCTCCAGACTGTATTATATTGACCTCCAACAGACTGTATTATATTGACCTCCAACAGACTGTATTATATTGACCTCCAACAGACTGTATTATATTGACCTCCAGACTGTATTATATTGACCTCCAACAGACTGTATTATATTGACCTCCAACAGACTTTATTATATTGACCTCCAACAGACTGTATTATATTGACCTCCAACAGACTGTATTATATTGACCTCCAACAGACTGTATTATATTGACCTCCAACAGACTGTATTATATTGACCTCCAACAGACTGTATTATATTGACCTCCAGACTGTATTATATTGACCTCCAGACTGTATTATATTGACCTCCAGACTGTATTATATTGACCTCCAGACTGTATTATATTGACCTCCAGACTGTATTATATTGACCTCCAGACTGTATTATATTGACCTCCAGACTGTATTATATTGACCTCCAACAGACTGTATTATATTGACCTCCAACAGACTGTATTATATTGACCTCCAACAGACTGTATTATATTGACCTCCAGACTGTATTATATTGACCTCCAACAGACTTTATTATATTGACCTCCAACAGACTGTATTATATTGACCTCCAGACTGTATTATATTGACCTCCAACAGACTGTATTATATTGACCTCCAGACTGTATTATATTGACCTCCAGACTGTATTATATTGACCTCCAGACTGTATTATATTGACCTCCAGACTGTATTATATTGACCTCCAACAGACTTGAGAAAACAGCATCAATATTACAGACTTCCAAATGATGCAACTAACTACAATTTTATATTTAACCAAACAGCATTACATGTTATTAATCAAAACACCACGATTAAGAAGATTTGCGAAGCCGCGTGCTAAAATTTCAGAGAGAGTGGAATAGTTGACATCTCCCTCTGAGAGACACACATTGGACGAAGACGTTTTAAAAAGATGATTACCCCAAGCCAGTCCTCGTTTCAAAAACAGGGGTGGTATCACAACATCAAACAAGAACAACGGTTGTCAAATTAGGATTTAAAAAATCTTATTTAAAACGTTCAGATGTGGACACTTATCATCATCTGCCTGTTTAAAATCACGGCAATCTATCGGAACATCTTATCTCTTAAAAAACACAGTCAGATGGCTGCTGGGTAGGGGGGGGGTGGAGCTATGATTTAAATCCTCTTGTCTTTGGCAGCATCTACAGATCCACTGGCAAACCTCTCTGTCCCGACGTAGAGACGATAAACATCATAAATGACACCCCTACCAAGTACCCTGCTTTTTACCAGCCCAGTAGTATAGGGAACAGGGCCCTGGTCTAAAGTAGTGCTCTATATAGGGAACAGGGCCCTGGTCTAAAGTAGTGCTCTATATAGGGAACAGGGCCCTGGTCTATAGTAGTGCTCTATATAGGGAACAGGGCCCTGGTCTAAAGTAGTGCTCTATATAGGGAACAGGGCCCTGGTCTATAGTAGTGCTCTATATAGGGAACAGGGCCCTGGTCTAAAGTAGTGCTCTATATAGGGAACAGGGCCCTGGTCTAAAGTAGTGCTCTATATAGGGAACATGGCCCTGGTCTATAGTAGTGTACTATATAGGGAACAGGGCCCTGGTCTAAAGTAGTGCTCTATATAGGGAACAGGGCCCTGGTCTAAAGTAGTGCACTATATAGGGAACAGGGCCCTGGTCTAAAGTAGTGCTCTATATAGGGAACAGGGCTCTGGTCTAAAGTAGTGCTCTATATAGGGAACAGGGCCCTGGTCTAAAGTAGTGCTCTATATAGGGAACAGGGCCCTGGTCTATAGTAGTGTACTATATAGGGAACAGGGCCCTGGTCTAAAGTAGTGCTCTATATAGGGAACAGGGCTCTGGTCTAAAGTAGTGCTCTATATAGGGAACAGGGCCCTGGTCTATAGTAGTGTACTATATAGGGAACAGGGCCCTGGTCTAAAGTAGTGCTCTATATAGGGAATAGGGCCCTGGTCTAAAGTAGTGCACTATATAGGGAATAGGGCCCTGGTCTAAAGTAGTGCACTATATAGGGAATAGGGCCCTGGTCTAAAGTAGTGCTCTACATAGGGAATAGGGCCCTGGTCTAAAGTAGTGCACTATATAGGGAATAGGGCCCTGGTCTAAAGTAGTGCTCTACATAGGGAATAGAGCCCTGGTCTAAAGTAGTGCACTATATAGGGAATAGGGCCCTGGTCTAAAGTAATGCTCTATGTAGGGAATAGGGCCCTGGTCGAAAGTAATGCACTATATAGGGAATAGGGGTGTCATTGGGTCCTGGTCTAAAGTAGTGCACTATATAGGGAATAGGGGTGTCATTGGGCCCTGGTCTAAAGTAGTGCACTATATAGGGAATAGGGGTGTCATTGGGTCCTGGTCTAAAGTAGTGCACTATATAGGGAATAGGGGTGTCATTGGGTCCTGGTCTAAAGTAGTGCACTATATAGGGAATAGGGTGTCATTGGGTCCTGGTCTAAAGTAATGCACTATATAGGGAATAGGGCCCTGGTCTATAGTAGTGTACGATATAGGGAATAGGGCTCTGGTCTATAGTAGTGTACTATATAGGGAATAGGGCCCTGGTCTATAGTAGTGTACGATATAGGGAATAGGGCTCTGGTCTATAGTAGTGTACTATATAGGGAATAGTGCCCTGGTCTATAGTAGTGTACTATATAGGGAATAGGGCCCTGGTCTATAGTAGTGTACTATATAGGGAATAGGGCTCTGGTCTATAGTAGTGTACTATATAGGGAATAGGGCCCTGGTCTATAGTAGTGTACTATATAGGGAATAGGGCCCTGGTCTATAGTAGTGCACTATATAGGGAATAGGGCCCTGGTCTATAGTAGTGCACTATATAGGGAATAGGGCTCTGGTCTATAGTAGTGTACTATATAGGGAATAGGGTCCTGGTCTATAGTAGTGCACTATGTAGGGAATAGGGTCCTGGTCTATAGTAGTGCACTATATAGGGAATAGGGCTCTGGTCTATAGTAGTGCACTATATAGGGAATAGGGGTGTCATTAGGGACGTACTTACAGTATGTTGTTTATGAGGAGTAGCTGATTAGATCTTCAGGAAGTGAACGTTATTTAGAATGAGTGTTACATGGAGAAAAATCAGACCTCTCCGATATGAATCTGGATGGGCCTCCCTTCAGCTAAATATCAGACCTCTCCGATATGAATCTGGATGGGCCTCCCTTCAGCTAAATATCAGACCTCTCCGATATGAATCTGGATGGGCCTCCCTTCAGCTAAATATCAGACCTCTCCGATATGAATCTGGATGGGCCTCCCTTCAGCTAAATATCAGACCTCTCCGATATGAATCTGGATGGGCCTCCCTTCAGCTAAATATCAGACCTCTCCGATATGAATCTGGATGGGCCTCCCTTCAGCTAAATATCAGACCTCTCCGATATGAATCTGGATGGGCCTCCCTTCAGCTAAATATCAGACCTCTCCGATATGAATCTGGATGGGCCTCCCTTCAGCTAAATATCAGACCTCTCCGATATGAATCTGGATGGGCCTCCCTTCAGCTAAATATCAGACCTCTCCGATATGAATCTGGATGGGCCTCCCTTCAGCTAAATATCAGACCTCTCCGATATGAATCTGGATGGGCCTCCCTTCAGCTAAATATCAGACCTCTCCGATATGAATCTGGATGGGCCTCCCTTCAGCTAAATATCAGACCTCTCCGATATGAATCTGGATGGGCTTCCCTTCAGCTAAATATATTTGACCTATAAACCCTCCCTGAACACTTGAAGAAAAAAGCCCATACACATTAGACATGGCAAAATGTATAGAATTCCAAGAAAATTTGCTTTAAAACATTAGCAGAATCTCTTAATACGACACAAATTACCAACATTACAGGCTAAGTAGGACCTACCTTTCCACCACAGAGAGAGTAGGCCTACCTTTCCACCCCAGACAGAGTAGGTCCTACCATTCCACCCCAGACAGAATAGGCCTACCTTTCCACCCCAGACAGAGTAGGCCTACCTTTCCACCCCAGACAGAGTAGGCCTACCATTCCACCCGAGACAGAGTAGGCCTACCATTCCACCCCAGACAGAGTAGGACCTACCTTTCCACCCCAGACAGAGTAGGCCTACCGTTCCACCCCAGACAGAGTAGGCCTACCGTTCCACCCCAGACAGAGTAGGCCTACCATTCCACCCCAGACAGAGTAGGCCTACCATTCCACCCCAGACAGAGTAGGACCTACCTTTCCACCCCAGACAGAGTAGGCCTACCGTTCCACCCCAGACAGAGTAGGCCTACCGTTCCACCCCAGACAGAGTAGGCCTACCGTTCCACCCCAGACAGAGTAGGCCTACCGTTCCACCCCAGACAGAGTAGGCCTACCGTTCCACCCCAGACAGAGTAGGCCTACCGTTCCACCCCAGACAGAATAGGCCTACCTTTCCACCCCAGACAGAGTAGACCTACCATTCCACCCCAGACAGAGTAGGCCTACCATTCCACCCCAGACAGAGTAGACCTACCTTTCAACCCCAGACAGAGTAGGCCTACCATTCCATCCCAGACAGAGTAGGCCTACCTTTCCATCCCAGACAGAGTAGGCCTACCATTCCACCCCAGACAGAGTAGGTCCTACCATTCCACCCCAGACAGAGTAGACCTACCATTCCACCCCAGACAGAGTAGGCCCTACCATTCCACCCCAGACAGAGTAGGCCCTACCATTCCACCCCAGACAGAGTAGGTCCTACCATTCCACCCCAGACAGAGTAGACCTACCATTCCACCCCAGACAGAGTAGGACCTTCCATTCCACCCCAGACAGAGTAGGACCTACCATTCCACCCCAGACAGAGTAGGCCTTACCATTCCACCCCAGACAGAGTAGGCCTTACCATTCCACCCCAGACAGAGTAGGCCCTACCATTCCACCCCAGACAGAGTAGGCCTACCATTCCACCCCAGACAGAGTATGCCTACCATTCCACCCCAGACAGAGTAGACCTACCATTCCACCCCAGACAGAGTAGGTCCTACCTTTCCACCCAGACAGAGTAGGCCTACCATTCCACCCCAGACAGAGTAGGACCTACCATTCCACCCCAGACAGAGTAGGCCTACCTTTCCACCCCAGACAGAGTAGGCCTACCATTCCACCCCAGACAGAGTAGGCCTACCATTCCACCCCAGACAGAGTAGGTCCTACCTTTCCATCCCAGACAGAGTAGGCCTACCATTCCACCCCAGACAGAGTAGGCCTACCATTCCACCCCAGACAGAGTAGGCCTACCTTTCCACCCCAGACAGAGTAGGCCTACCTTTCCACCCCAGACAGAGTAGACCTGGACAGAGTAGGCCTACCATTCCACCCCAGACAGAGTAGACCTACCGACACAGAAACATTGACAACTTTAACTACTGGCTACTATTCTTCCATGGCTTTAACTACTGGCTACTATTCTTCCATGGCTTTAACTACTGGCTACTATTCTTCCATGGCTTTAACTACTGGCTACTATTCTTCCATGGCTTTAACTACTGGCTACTATTCTTCCATGGCTTTAACTACTGGCTACTATTCTTCCATGGCTTTAACTACTGGCTACTATTCTTCCGTGGCTTTAACTACTGGCTACTATTCTTCCATGGCTTTAACTACTGGCTACTATTCTTCACTGGCTTTAACTACTGGCTACTATTCTTCCGTGGCTTTAACTACTGGCTACTATTCTTCCGTGGCTTTAACTACTGGCTACTATTCTTCCGTGGCTTTAACTACTGGCTACTATTCTTCCGTGGCTTTAACTCAACAAGAGAAGGTCACAAGTGTTTTCCTTTAAAAACCTGTCTGGGTTTAAACATCTTCTATTGTACAGAAAGTGAATCGCTTCATCACTCAATTGATAGTGACAAGAAATAGATTACTTCCCAAGCAGAGTCAATCGTTTGTCTCCTGGGCTATAGGAGGTTGTAGCTCCGCCTCCGAAGGCCAAAGAAACTAAACAACGATATGCCGGTGACGGTCAGTGCCTTTAAGATGAGGGAGGACGGTTCTTTATTCTTTATGAGCGCGGCATTACTTCTATCACAGCCTATTGGATGACTGTCATTCATATTCCATTCACCCAGCTCAATGTAACAGTGATAGGTTGAGGTTACTGTCATTCATATTCACCCAGTTCAATGTAACAGTGATGGGTTTAGGTTACTGTCATTCACCCAGTTCAATGTAACAGTGATAGGTTTAGGTTACTGTCATTCACCCAGTTCATTGTAACATCAATAGGTTTAGGTTACTGTCATTCATATTCACCCAGTTCAATGTAACAGTGACAGGTTTAGGTTACTGTCATTCATATTCACCCAGTTCAATGTAACAGTGACAGGTTGAGGTTACTGTCATTCACCCAGTTCAATGTAACAGTGACAGGTTTAGGTTACTGTCATTCATATTCACCCAGTTCAATGTAACAGTGACAGGTTTAGGTTACTGTCATTCACCCAGTTCAATGTAACAGTGATAGGTTTAGGTTACTGTCATTCACCCAGTTCAATGTAACAGTGATAGGTTTAGGCTACTGTCATTCACCCAGTTCAATGTAACAGTGACAGGTTTAGGTTACTGTCATTCATATTCACCCAGTTCAATGTAACAGTGACAGGTTTAGGCTACTGTCATTCATATTCACCCAGTTCAGTGATAGGTTTAGGTTACTGTCATTCATATTCACCCAGTTCATTGTAACAGTGACAGGTTTAGGTTACTGTCATTCATATTCACCCAGTTCATTGTAACAGTGACAGGTTTAGGTTACTGTCATTCATATTCACCCAGTTCAATGTAACAGTGACAGGTTGAGGTTACTGTCATTCATATTCACCCAGTTCAATGTAACAGTGACAGGTTTAGGTTACTGTCATTCACCCAGTTCAATGTAACAGTGACAGGTTTAGGTTACTGTCATTCATATTCACCCAGTTCAATGTAACAGTGACAGGTTTAGGTTACTGTCATTCATATTCACCCAGTTCATTGTAACAGTGACAGGTTTAGGTTACTGTCATTCATATTCACCCAGTTCAATGTAACAGTGACAGGTTTAGGTTACTGTCATTCACCCAGTTCAATGTAACAGTGACAGGTTTAGGTTACTGTCATTCATATTCACCCAGTTCAGTGATAGGTTTAGGTTACTGTCATTCACCCAGTTCAATGTAACAGTGACATGTTTAGGTTACTGTCATTCATATTCACCCAGTTCAATGTAACAGTGACAGGTTTAGGTTACTGTCATTCATATTCACCCAGTTCAGTGACAGGTTTAGGTTACTGTCATTCACCCAGTTCAATGTAACAGTGACAGGTTTAGGTTACTGTCATTCATATTCACCCAGTTCAATGTAACAGTGACAGGTTTAGGTTACTGTCATTCACCCAGTTCAATGTAACAGTGACAGGTTTAGGTTACTGTCATTCACCCAGTTCAATGTAACAGTGACAGGTTTAGGTTACTGTCATTCATATTCACCCAGTTCAATGTAACAGTGACAGGTTTAGGTTACTGTCATTCATATTCACCCAGTTCATTGTAACAGTGACAGGTTTAGGTTACTGTCATTCATATTCACCCAGTTCATTGTAACAGTGACAGGTTTAGGTTACTGTCATTCATATTCACCCAGTTCAATGTAACAGTGACAGGTTGAGGTTACTGTCATTCATATTCACCCAGTTCAATGTAACAGTGACAGGTTTAGGTTACTGTCATTCACCCAGTTCAATGTAACAGTGACAGGTTTAGGTTACTGTCATTCATATTCACCCAGTTCAATGTAACAGTGACAGGTTTAGGTTACTGTCATTCATATTCACCCAGTTCAATGTAACAGTGACAGGTTTAGGTTACTGTCATTCATATTCACCCAGTTCATTGTAACAGTGACAGGTTTAGGTTACTGTCATTCATATATTCACCCAGTTCAATGTAACAGTGACAGGTTTAGGTTACTGTCATTCACCCAGTTCAATGTAACAGTGACAGGTTTAGGTTACTGTCATTCATATTCACCCAGTTCAGTGATAGGTTTAGGTTACTGTCATTCACCCAGTTCAATGTAACAGTGACATGTTTAGGTTACTGTCATTCATATTCACCCAGTTCAATGTAACAGTGACAGGTTTAGGTTACTGTCATTCATATTCACCCAGTTCAGTGACACGTTTAGGTTACTGTCATTCACCCAGTTCAATGTAACAGTGACAGGTTTAGGTTACTGTCATTCATATTCACCCAGTTCAATGTAACATCAATAGGTTTAGGTTACTGTCATTCATATTCACCCAGTTCAATGTAACAGTGACAGGTTTAGGTTACTGTCATTCACCCAGTTCAATGTAACAGTGACAGGTTTAGGTTACTGTCATTCACCCAGTTCAATGTAACAGTGACAGGTTTAGGTTACTGTCATTCACCCAGTTCAATGTAACAGTGACAGGTTTAGGTTACTGTCATTCACCCAGTTCAATGTAACAGTGACAGGTTTAGGTTACTGTCATTCATATTCACCCAGTTCAATGTAACATCAATAGGTTTAGGTTACTGTCATTCATATTCACCCAGTTCAATGTAACAGTGACAGGTTTAGGTTACTGTCATTCACCCAGTTCAATGTAACAGTGACAGGTTTAGGTTACTGTCATTCATATTCACCCAGTTCAATGTAACATCAATAGGTTTAGGTTACTGTCATTCATATTCACCCAGTTCAATGTAACATCAATAGGTTTAGGTTACTGTCATTCACCCAGTTCAATGTAACAGTGACATGTTTAGGTTACTGTCATTCATATTCACCCAGTTCAATGTAACAGTGACAGGTTTAGGTTACTGTCATTCACCCAGTTCAATGTAACAGTGACATGTTTAGGTTACTGTCATTCATATTCACCCAGTTCAATGTAACAGTGACAGGTTTAGGTTACTGTCATTCATATTCACCCAGTTCAGTGACAGGTTTAGGTTACTGTCATTCACCCAGTTCAATGTAACAGTGACAGGTTTAGGTTACTGTCATTCATATTCACCCAGTTCAATGTAACATCAATAGGTTTAGGTTACTGTCATTCATATTCACCCAGTTCAATGTAACAGTGACAGGTTTAGGTTACTGTCATTCACCCAGTTCAATGTAACAGTGATAGGTTTAGGTTACTGTCATTCACCCAGTTCAATGTAACAGTGATAGGTTTAGGCTACTGTCATTCACCCAGTTCAATGTAACAGTGACAGGTTTAGGTTACTGTCATTCATATTCACCCAGTTCAATGTAACAGTGACAGGTTTAGGCTACTGTCATTCATATTCACCCAGTTCAGTGATAGGTTTAGGTTACTGTCATTCATATTCACCCAGTTCATTGTAACAGTGACAGGTTTAGGTTACTGTCATTCATATTCACCCAGTTCATTGTAACAGTGACAGGTTTAGGTTACTGTCATTCATATTCACCCAGTTCAATGTAACAGTGACAGGTTGAGGTTACTGTCATTCATATTCACCCAGTTCAATGTAACAGTGACAGGTTTAGGTTACTGTCATTCACCCAGTTCAATGTAACAGTGACAGGTTTAGGTTACTGTCATTCATATTCACCCAGTTCAATGTAACAGTGACAGGTTTAGGTTACTGTCATTCATATTCACCCAGTTCATTGTAACAGTGACAGGTTTAGGTTACTGTCATTCATATTTCAGTTCAATGTAACCAGTTCAAGTTCAATGTAACAGTGACAGGTTTAGGTTACTGTCATTCACCCAGTTCAATGTAACAGTGACAGGTTTAGGTTACTGTCATTCATATTCACCCAGTTCAGTGATAGGTTTAGGTTACTGTCATTCACCCAGTTCAATGTAACAGGTGACATGTTTAGGTTACTGTCATTCATATTCACCCAGTTCAATGTAACAGTGACAGGTTTAGGTTACTCATTCATATTCACAGTTCAATGTAACAGTGACAGGTTTAGGTTTACATTCATTCACCCAGTTCAATGTAACAGTGACAGGTTTAGGTTACTGTCATTCATATTCACCCAGTTCAGTGACAGGTTTAGGTTACTGTCATTCATTCACCCAGTTCAATGTAACAGTGACAGGTTTAGGTTACTGTCATTCATATTCACCCAGTTCAATGTAACAGTTCAATGTAACAGTGGTTTAGGTTACTGTCATTCATATTCACCCAGTTCAATGTAACAGTGACAGGTTTAGGTTACTGTCATTCATATTCACCCAGTTCAATGTAACAGTGACAGGTTTAGGTTACTGTCATTCATATTCACCCAGTTCATGTAACAGTGACACTGTCATTCACCCAGTTCATTGTAACAGTGACAGGTTTAGGTTACTGTCATTCATATTCACCCAGTTCAATGTAACAGTGACAGGTTTAGGTTACTGTCATTCATATTCACCCAGTTCAATGTAACAGTGACAGGTTTAGGTTACTGTCATTCACCCAGTTCAATGTAACAGTGACAGGTTTAGGTTACTGTCATTCATATTCACCCAGTTCAATGTAACAGTGACAGGTTTAGGTTACTGTCATTCATATTCACCCAGTTCAATGTAACAGTGACAGGTTTAGGTTACTGTCATTCATATTCACCCAGTTCATTGTAACAGTGACAGGTTTAGGTTACTGTCATTCATATTCACCCAGTTCAATGTAACAGTGACAGGTTTAGGTTACTGTCATTCACCCAGTTCAATGTAACAGTGACAGGTTTAGGTTACTGTCATTCATATTCACCCAGTTCAGTGATAGGTTTAGGTTACTGTCATTCACCCAGTTCAATGTAACAGTGACATGTTTAGGTTACTGTCATTCATATTCACCCAGTTCAATGTAACAGTGACAGGTTTAGGTTACTGTCATTCATATTCACCCAGTTCAGTGACACGTTTAGGTTACTGTCATTCACCCAGTTCAATGTAACAGTGACAGGTTTAGGTTACTGTCATTCATATTCACCCAGTTCAATGTAACATCAATAGGTTTAGGTTACTGTCATTCATATTCACCCAGTTCAATGTAACAGTGACAGGTTTAGGTTACTGTCATTCACCCAGTTCAATGTAACAGTGACAGGTTTAGGTTACTGTCATTCACCCAGTTCAATGTAACAGTGACAGGTTTAGGTTACTGTCATTCACCCAGTTCAATGTAACAGTGACAGGTTTAGGTTACTGTCATTCACCCAGTTCAATGTAACAGTGACAGGTTTAGGTTACTGTCATTCATATTCACCCAGTTCAATGTAACATCAATAGGTTTAGGTTACTGTCATTCATATTCACCCAGTTCAATGTAACAGTGACAGGTTTAGGTTACTGTCATTCACCCAGTTCAATGTAACAGTGACAGGTTTAGGTTACTGTCATTCATATTCACCCAGTTCAATGTAACATCAATAGGTTTAGGTTACTGTCATTCATATTCACCCAGTTCAATGTAACATCAATAGGTTTAGGTTACTGTCATTCACCCAGTTCAATGTAACAGTGACATGTTTAGGTTACTGTCATTCATATTCACCCAGTTCAATGTAACAGTGACAGGTTTAGGTTACTGTCATTCACCCAGTTCAATGTAACAGTGACATGTTTAGGTTACTGTCATTCATATTCACCCAGTTCAATGTAACAGTGACAGGTTTAGGTTACTGTCATTCATATTCACCCAGTTCAGTGACAGGTTTAGGTTACTGTCATTCACCCAGTTCAATGTAACAGTGACAGGTTTAGGTTACTGTCATTCATATTCACCCAGTTCAATGTAACATCAATAGGTTTAGGTTACTGTCATTCATATTCACCCAGTTCAATGTAACAGTGACAGGTTTAGGTTACTGTCATTCATATTCACCCAGTTCAATGTAACAGTGACAGGTTTAGGTTACTGTCATTCACCCAGTTCAATGTAACAGTGACAGGTTTAGGTTACTGTCATTCATATTCACCCAGTTCAATGTAACATGTAACAGTCAATAGGTTTAGGTTACTGTCATTCATATTCACCCAGTTCAATGTAACAGTGACAGGTTTAGGTTACTGTCATTCATATTCACCCAGTTCAATGTAACAGTGACAGGTTTAGGTTACTGTCATTCATATTCACCCAGTTCAGTGATAGGTTTAGGTTACTGTCATTCATATTCACCCAGTTCAATGTAACAGTGACAGGTTTAGGTTACTGTCATTCATATTCACCCAGTTCAGTGATAGGTTTAGGTTACTGTCATTCATATTCACCCAGTTCAATGTAACATCAATAGGGTTTAGGTTACTGTCATTCATATTCACCCAGTTCAATGTAACAGTGACGGGTTTAGGTTACTGTCATTCATATTCACCCAGTTCAATGTAACATCAATAGGTTTAGGTTACTGTCATTCATATTCACCCAGTTCAATGTAACAGTGACAGGTTTAGGTTACTGTCATTCATATTCACCCAGTTCAGTGATGGGTTTAGGTTACTGTCATTCATATTCACCCAGTTCAATGTAACAGTGACAGGTTTAGGTTACTGTCATTCATATTCACCCAGTTCAATGTAACAGTGACAGGTTTAGGTTACTGTCATTCACCCAGTTCAATGTAACAGTGACAGGTTTAGGTTACTGTCATTCATATTCACCCAGCTCAATGTAACAGTGACAGGTTTAGGTTACTGTCATTCACCCAGTTCAATGTAACAGTGACAGGTTTAGGTTACTGTCATTCATATTCACCCAGTTCAATGTAACAGTGAGAGGTTTAGGATACTGTCATTCATATTCACCCAGTTCAGTGATAGGTTTAGGATACTGTCATTCACCCAGTTCAATGTAACAGTGACAGGTTTAGGTTACTGTCATTCACCCAGTTCAATGTAACAGTGACAGGTTTAGGTTACTGTCATTCATATTCACCCAGTTCAATGTAACAGTGACAGGTTTAGGTTACTGTCATTCATATTCACCCAGTTCAATGTAACATCAATAGGGTTTAGGTTACTGTCATTCATATTCACCCAGTTCAATGTAACAGTGACAGGTTTAGGTTACTGTCATTCATATTCACCCAGTTCAATGTAACAGTGACAGGCTTAGGTTACTGTCATTCATATTCACCCAGTTCAATGTAACAGTGACAGGTTTAGGTTACTGTCATTCACCCAGTTCAATGTAACAGTGACAGGTTTAGGCTACTGTCATTCACCCAGTTCAATGTAACAGTGACAGGTTTAGGCTACTGTCATTCACCCAGTTCAATGTAACAGTGACAGGTTTAGGTTACTGTCATTCATATTCACCCAGTTCAATGTAACAGTGACAGGTTTAGGTTACTGTCATTCATATTCACCCAGTTCAATGTAACAGTGACAGGTTTAGGTTACTGTCATTCATATTCACCCAGTTCAATGTAACAGTGACAGGTTTAGGTTACTGTCATTCATATTCACCCAGTTCAATGTAACAGTGACAGGTTTAGGTTACTGTCATTCATATTCACCCAGTTCATTGTAACAGTGACAGGTTTAGGTTACTGTCATTCATATTCACCCAGTTCAATGTAACAGTGACAGGTTTAGGTTACTGTCATTCACCCAGTTCAATGTAACAGTGACAGGTTTAGGTTACTGTCATTCATATTCACCCAGTTCAGTGATAGGTTTAGGTTACTGTCATTCACCCAGTTCAATGTAACAGTGACATGTTTAGGTTACTGTCATTCATATTCACCCAGTTCAATGTAACAGTGACAGGTTTAGGTTACTGTCATTCATATTCACCCAGTTCAGTGACACGTTTAGGTTACTGTCATTCACCCAGTTCAATGTAACAGTGACAGGTTTAGGTTACTGTCATTCATATTCACCCAGTTCAATGTAACATCAATAGGTTTAGGTTACTGTCATTCATATTCACCCAGTTCAATGTAACAGTGACAGGTTTAGGTTACTGTCATTCACCCAGTTCAATGTAACAGTGACAGGTTTAGGTTACTGTCATTCACCCAGTTCAATGTAACAGTGACAGGTTTAGGTTACTGTCATTCACCCAGTTCAATGTAACAGTGACAGGTTTAGGTTACTGTCATTCACCCAGTTCAATGTAACAGTGACAGGTTTAGGTTACTGTCATTCATATTCACCCAGTTCAATGTAACATCAATAGGTTTAGGTTACTGTCATTCATATTCACCCAGTTCAATGTAACAGTGACAGGTTTAGGTTACTGTCATTCACCCAGTTCAATGTAACAGTGACAGGTTTAGGTTACTGTCATTCATATTCACCCAGTTCAATGTAACATCAATAGGTTTAGGTTACTGTCATTCATATTCACCCAGTTCAATGTAACATCAATAGGTTTAGGTTACTGTCATTCACCCAGTTCAATGTAACAGTGACATGTTTAGGTTACTGTCATTCATATTCACCCAGTTCAATGTAACAGTGACAGGTTTAGGTTACTGTCATTCACCCAGTTCAATGTAACAGTGACATGTTTAGGTTACTGTCATTCATATTCACCCAGTTCAATGTAACAGTGACAGGTTTAGGTTACTGTCATTCATATTCACCCAGTTCAGTGACAGGTTTAGGTTACTGTCATTCACCCAGTTCAATGTAACAGTGACAGGTTTAGGTTACTGTCATTCATATTCACCCAGTTCAATGTAACATCAATAGGTTTAGGTTACTGTCATTCATATTCACCCAGTTCAATGTAACAGTGACAGGTTTAGGTTACTGTCATTCACCCAGTTCAATGTAACAGTGACAGGTTTAGGTTACTGTCATTCACCCAGTTCAATGTAACAGTGACAGGTTTAGGTTACTGTCATTCATATTCACCCAGTTCAATGTAACATCAATAGGTTTAGGTTACTGTCATTCATATTCACCCAGTTCAATGTAACAGTGACAGGTTTAGGTTACTGTCATTCATATTCACCCAGTTCAATGTAACAGTGACAGGTTTAGGTTACTGTCATTCATATTCACCCAGTTCAGTGATAGGTTTAGGTTACTGTCATTCATATTCACCCAGTTCAATGTAACAGTGACAGGTTTAGGTTACTGTCATTCATATTCACCCAGTTCAGTGATAGGTTTAGGTTACTGTCATTCATATTCACCCAGTTCAATGTAACATCAATAGGGTTTAGGTTACTGTCATTCATATTCACCCAGTTCAATGTAACAGTGACGGGTTTAGGTTACTGTCATTCATATTCACCCAGTTCAATGTAACATCAATAGGTTTAGGTTACTGTCATTCATATTCACCCAGTTCAATGTAACAGTGACAGGTTTAGGTTACTGTCATTCATATTCACCCAGTTCAGTGATGGGTTTAGGTTACTGTCATTCATATTCACCCAGTTCAATGTAACAGTGACAGGTTTAGGTTACTGTCATTCATATTCACCCAGTTCAATGTAACAGTGACAGGTTTAGGTTACTGTCATTCACCCAGTTCAATGTAACAGTGACAGGTTTAGGTTACTGTCATTCATATTCACCCAGCTCAATGTAACAGTGACAGGTTTAGGTTACTGTCATTCACCCAGTTCAATGTAACAGTGACAGGTTTAGGTTACTGTCATTCATATTCACCCAGTTCAATGTAACAGTGACAGGTTTAGGTTACTGTCATTCATATTCACCCAGTTCAGTGATAGGTTTAGGTTACTGTCATTCACCCAGTTCAATGTAACAGTGACAGGTTTAGGTTACTGTCATTCATATTCACCCAGTTCAATGTAACAGTGACAGGTTTAGGTTACTGTCATTCATATTCACCCAGTTCAATGTAACAGTGACAGGTTTAGGTTACTGTCATTCATATTCACCCAGTTCATTGTAACATCAATAGGGTTTAGGTTACTGTCATTCATATTCACCCAGTTCAATGTAACAGTGACAGGTTTAGGTTACTGTCATTCATATTCACCCAGTTCAATGTAACAGTGACAGGCTTAGGTTACTGTCATTCATATTCACCCAGTTCAATGTAACAGTGACAGGTTTAGGTTACTGTCATTCACCCAGTTCAATGTAACAGTGACAGGTTTAGGCTACTGTCATTCACCCAGTTCAATGTAACAGTGACAGGTTTAGGCTACTGTCATTCACCCAGTTCAATGTAACAGTGACAGGTTTAGGTTACTGTCATTCATATTCACCCAGTTCAATGTAACAGTGACAGGTTTAGGTTACTGTCATTCATATTCACCCAGTTCAATGTAACAGTGACAGGTTTAGGTTACTGTCATTCATATTCACCCAGTTCAATGTAACAGTGATGGGTTTAGGTTACTGTCATTCATATTCACCCAGTTCAATGTAACAGTGATGGGTTTAGGATACTGTCATTCATATTCACCCAGTTCAATGTAACAGTGACAGGTTTAGGTTACTGTCATTCATATTCACCCAGTTCATTGTAACATCAATAGGGTTTAGGTTACTGTCATTCATATTCACCCAGTTCAATGTAACAGTGACAGGTTTAGGTTACTGTCATTCATATTCACCCAGTTCAATGTAACAGTGACAGGTTTAGGTTACTGTCATTCATATTCACCCAGTTCAATGTAACAGTGACAGGTTTAGGTTACTGTCATTCATATTCACCCAGTTCAATGTAACATCAATAGGTTTAGGTTACTGTCATTCATATTCACCCAGTTCAATGTAACAGTGACAGGTTTAGGTTACTGTCATTCATATTCACCCAGTTCAATGTAACATCAATAGGTTTAGGTTACTGTCATTCATATTCACCCAGTTCAATGTAACAGTGATAGTGTACAGTCAGGAAGCAGTTGAGCAGTTACACCGGCAGGCCCCAGAGGCAATAAATTAGTCAAACCAAAAGCTTACCTTGGAAGAAGTGTTGTATAGCCAGCTAGCTAACATACCATCCCTCTGTTATAGCCAGCTAGCTAACATAGCATCCCTCTGTTATAGCCAGCTAGCTAACATAGCATCCCTCTGTTATAGCCAGCTAGCTAACATAGCATCCCTCTGTTATAGCCAGCTAGCTAACATAGCATCCCTCTGTTATAGCCTGCTAGCTAACATAGCATCCCTCTGTTATAGCCAGCTAGCTAACATACCATCCCTTTGTTTGAGCCGGGTGTTTGAGTAGGCTAAACTAGCTAGCTACATTCAATGCTAGCTAAGTAAGTGGGAAAAAAATATGAAATATAGCGGCCTCTCTTGCTCCTCCATTTTTGAAGAAATTAATTTGTTCAAAACTGTTTAACTCTTGTCTTTCTCTCAGAGTCAACTACTCACACCATGTTATGCACTGCCGTGCTAGCTAGCTGTAGCTTATGCTCTCAGTACTAGATCCTCTGGTCCTTTGATTGGCTGGACAACATGTCAGTTCATGCTGCAAGAGCTCTGATAGATGTTAGGACGTCCTCCGGAAGTTGTCATAATTACTGTACAAGTCTATGGAAGGGAGTGAGAGTCATGAGTTCCTAGGTTTTGTATTGAAGTCAATATACACAGAGGAGGACGGAAGCTAGCTGTCCTCCGGCTACACCATGGTGCTAACCCTACAGAGTGCTGTCGAGGCGACTGTAGACCTTCCTTGCAAAACATGTGTTTGAATCAATTATTTGGTGATATATTTTTATATTATTTTTATTTTGAAATGTTTCTCTATTTTTATGAAATTCACCGAGGAGGATGGTCCTCCCCTTTCTCCTCTGAGGAGCCTCCCCTGCCATGTGCATCCGAGTCACGTTTTTTTCCCCCGGCTATTTTCTAGCGTAAAAGCATCGCGGACCAAAGCGTTGTTATAGATATAATCTGTTTTCTTAAAAATCTTAAAACTAACAAAAGGCTAGGCCTGTTCTTTTGTCCATTTTCTTTCATTAAAAAGCGTAGGCCTACGGCATAAACCCTCAATGAGAGTCTTGGTTTTAACTTCACAGCCTCTCACCGACATGGAGGTAGGCTGTTTAAAGAGTGTATGGTGGGCTGGAGGACTTGACCCGACCAATCTATGGATGTAGCAGGTTATAGCATCATTTAGTCTGTCGAAACAGGTAGGACAACCTCTGATTTCTTAAACAGGAAGAAATAGGCTCCGACACTAAAGCCCGTCTTGTTAAGTCTAATTCAAATGAATTATGCCTCTACTTTCAGCACAATGAGCTGTCCGTTTCCCAATGATCTACCACGGCTGCTGCTTCTAGTTGCAGCACAACAATTTAAGGTACTCGAATCTGTGACTTACTGTGAGGTCAATAACTCTGATAAATACATAAAATGGGCAAGAAACATAATTGTTTTTAATAACATCAATTACAGTTGTAGCCAGTTATTAAAGTTGACCTCCAGTCTTCCTTCTCATCTCCTTGTCAAACTGAACAGAACAGCCTATAGGCTCGTCCACGTCTTCGTGCTCTCCTCGTCAAACTGAACAGAACAGCCTATAGGCTCGTCCACGTCTTTGTGCTCTCCTTGTCAAACTGAACAGAACAGCCTATAGGCTCGTCCACGTCTTTGTGCTCTCCTTGTCAAACTGAACAGAACAGCCTATAGGCTCGTCCACGTCTTTGTGCTCTCCTTGTCAAACTGAACAGAACAGCCTATAGGCTCGTCCACGTCTTCGTGCTCTCCTCGTCAAACTGAACAGAACAGCCTATAGGCTCGTCCACGTGTTCGTGCTCTCCTCGTCAAACTGAACAGAACAGCCTATAGGCTCGTCCACGTCTTCGTGCTCTCCTCGTCAAACTGAACAGAACAGCCTATAGGCTCGTCCACGTCTTCGTGCTCTCCTTGTCAAACTGAACAGAACAGCCTATAGGCTCGTCCACGTGTAAGAGAGTGGATTTTATTTGGGACTAGGCCTTAATCAAAATAAATAAATGGAAAGAAACCTTTGACTCTCCTCCTGAACTGCCATCAAAGGCAGCACACAGCACAGCCATTGGTTAGGCAGCACACAGCACAGCCATTGGTTAGGCAGCACACAGCACAGCCATTGGTTAGGCAGCACACAGCACAGCCATTGGTTAAGCAGCACACAGCACAGCCATTGGTTAGGCAGCACACAGCACAGCCATTGGTTAGGCAGCACACAGCACAGCCATTGGTTAGGCAGCACACAAACACGTTTTGGATCAGTAAGAGCAGAGCCATTGGTTAGGCAGCACACAGCACAGCACAGCCATTGGTTAGGCAGCACACAGACACGTTTTGGATCAGTAAGAGCAGAGCAGGCGGAGCTCAGGGTTGGAATATCCATGTCAGTGTTTAATGCAGCCTCGTTTCATATAAACCAGCAGCTGTCTTAGAAATGTAACGTTGGCTCGGTGCTTCTCCCAGCATGCACTTCATCATACCCTATAGGGTATAGATCATCTGATTGAGATCACACTAAATAGCCGAGAGGTGAACTTGATATTGTGCACCCAGCAGGGAATCAGATTAGGGGCGGCGTCGGGCACACATGGATAAATAGCCTAATAAGCAACTATTTTTTAAACACTGAGAAATATTTACATTTAATCAATTATAAATGACATGACCCTCCCCTGGGCTCGATAAAATAAAATAAATACTAAACCCTCCCTTGACTGAAATTGAAAAAGCATGACCCTCCTCTATTTTCCTCCAGGAAACAATTCTGTAAACTTCAATCTATCCCTTAGCTGAGAGAACCCTGTATGTGGTCCCCATGGGGTCTAGACCCAGGCCAGGGCTACAGTAGGTCATGAGCTCCAAGCCCAATGGGACCAGAAACACCAACAGCTGTGGGGTCAGGGTACTCTCTCTGATGGGTCCTCTCTCTGATGGGTGCTCGCTCTCTGATGGGTGCTCGCTCTCTGATGGGTGCTCGCTCTCTGATGGGTGCTCGCTCTCTGATGGGTGCTCGCTCTCTGATGGGTGCTCGCTCTCTGATGGCTGCTCGCTCTCTGATGGCTGCTCGCTCTCTGATGGCTGCTCGCTCTGATGGCTACTCTCTCTCTGATGGCTACTCTCTCTCTGATGGCTGCTCTCTCTCTGATGGCTGCTCTCTCTCTGATGACTGCTCTCTCTCTGATGACTGCTCTCTCTCTGATGATTTCAGCACTATGTTCTAGTGAGTTACTCAGTAACATTGATAATCCCTGTAATATCTCAGCACTATGTTCTAGTGTGTAACATTGATAATCCCTGTAATATCTCAGCACTATGTTCTAGTGAGTAACATTGATAATCCCTGTAATATCTCAGCACTATGTTCTAGTGAGTAACATTGATAATCCCTGTAATATCTCAGCACTATGTTCTAGTGAGTAACATTGTTAATCCCTGTAATATCTCAGCACTATGTTCTAGTGAGTAACATTGTTAATCCCTGTAATATCTCAGCACTATGTTCTAGTGTGTTACTCATTAACATTGTTAATCCCTGTAATATCTCAGCACTATGTTCTAGTGAGTAACATTGATAATCCCTGTAATATCTCAGCACTATGTTCTAGTGAGTAACATTGATAATCCCTGTAATATCTCAGCACTATGTTCTAGTGAGTAACATTGATAATCCCTGTAATATCTGATAACATAATGCATCTGGACTGCAGGTGGTATGAGTAACATTGATAATCCCTGTAGTGTGTAACATTGATAATCCCTGTAATATCTGATAACATAATGCATCTGGACTGCAGGTGGTATGAGTAACATTGATAATCCCTGTAGTGTGTAACATTGATAATCCCTGTAATATCTGATAACATAATGCGTCTGGACTGCAGGTGGTATGAGTAACATTGATAATCCCTGTAGTGAGTAACATTGATAATCCCTGTAGTGTGTAACATTGATAATCCCTGTAGTGTGTAACATTGATAATCCCTGTAGTGTGTAACATTGATAATCCCTGTAGTGAGTAACATTGATAATCCCTGTAGTGTGTAACATTGATAATCCCTGTAGTGTGTAACATTGATAATCTCTGTAGTGTGTAACATTGATAATCCCTGTAGTGAGTAACATTGATAATCCCTGTAGTGTGTAACATTGATAATCCCTGTAATATCTGATAACATAATGCGTCTGGACTGCAGGTGGTATTTCACATTTCAGTCGGTCAACGTCAGTGAGGTTTAGCATTAAAATGCACAAGAGTTTTGAACAACACATATTTATCTGGGGTAAAAGGCCAGTCACGTCATCATATATATATATATATGTGTGTGTGATTAGTCTGTGTTCTGACCACAGAGGAAAGGAGGAATGCAAATGCCTATACAGACGTCCTATCCAATAACCGAGCCATGAAATCTCTCCCATCTCCCATAGGGCCTCACCTGCAGCAAAACGACTAAAGCATTGTGGGTATTCGATTCATCTCGCCGGGGAGCGCGTGGAAACGTGTTTCAACTGGCTGAAAGTTGATTGCATTAGTGGGTGTGAGCCGATGACGTGACGGGCCTTTACCCCCGGATCAACCCTGGTCAGAGATGAGGTGACTTTACCCCGGATCAACCCTGGTCAGAGATGAGGTGACTTTACCCCGGATCAACCCTGGTCAGAGATGAGGTGATCCTTTACCCCCGGATCAACCCTGGTCAGAGATGAGGTGACTTTACCCCGGATCAACCCTGGTCAGAGATGAGGTGACTTTACCCCGGATCAACCCTGGTCAGAGATGAGGTGACGATCCTTTACCCCCGGATCAACCCTGGTCAGAGATGAGGTGACTTTACCCCGGATCAACCCTGGTCAGAGATGAGGTGACTTTCCCCCGGATCAACCCTTTACCCCGGATCAACCCTGGTCAGAGATGAGGTGACTTTACCCCGGATCAACCCTGGTCAGAGATGAGGTGACTTTACCCCGGATCAACCCTGGTCAGAGATGAGGTGACTTTCCCCCGGATCAACCCTGGTCAGAGATGAGGTGACTTTCCCCCGGATCAACCCTGGTCAGAGATGAGGTGACTTTACCCCGGATCAACCCTGGTCAGAGATGAGGTGACTTTCCCCGGGCCTTTGACTTTACCCCGGATCAACCCTGGTCAGAGATGAGGTGACGGATCCTGGTTTGACTTTACCCCGGATCAACCCTGGTCAGAGATGAGGTGACGGATCAACCCTGGTCAGAGATGAGGTACCCCGGATCAACCCTGGTCAGAGATGAGGTGACTTTACCCCGGATCAACCCTGGTCAGAGATGAGGTGACTTTCCCCGGATCAACCCTGGTCAGAGATGAGGTGACACCCCGGATCAACCCTGGTCAGACCCTGGATTACCCCGGATCAACCCTGGTCAGAGATGAGGTGACCGGATCAACCCTGGTCAGAGATGAGGTGACGGGCCTTTACCCCGGATCAACCCTGGTCAGAGATGAGGTGACGATCCTTTACCCCGGATCAACCCTGGTCAGAGATGAGGTGACGGGCCTTTACCCCGGATCAACCCTGGTCTGGTCAAACAAGAGCTGGGTCTCTCCCACCACGTGATCAACCCTGGTCAGAGATGTCACTCTGACCCAGGGATCAACCTGGTCAGAGATGGTTGGCTTACCCGGATGTGATCAACCCTGGTCAGAGATGTGCAAAACAATCCCGGATCAAAACTGGTCAAGAGGAGGTGAAACAGGATCAATGGCAGAGATGAGGTCTTTTCTCTCAACCCTGGTCACACGGACACACACCCTGGTCAGAGACAGGTGACACAGTGAAAACAGAGATTACCTGGTCAGAGATGAGGTGGCAGATAAATGTTGTGCCTTTGTGAGTAATCCTGGTCAAGATGAGGTGACGTCTCTGGGCCTCTGCTGATCAACCCTGGTCAGAGATGAGGTGCTTAGTTAAAGCTCAGTATCAATCACCTTCACATAACATAACACTGTGAAAACAATCCTGCTTAAAGCAAAACTAACAACCCGGATGTCAACAAAGGAACAGCACCAACTGTGTTAGTTGCATTAGAAACATCTTGGAAAACAAACAAGAGCTGGGTCTCTCCCACCACGTGACTTAAAATGCTTCAGGCGTCTTTAATCAACCCGGATGTCAACAAATGGGAACAGCACCAACTGGTCAGAATGATCTCTGACTACAACACCCTGAGGTGTGTGGGTGAACAGAACACCCTGAGGAAGGGTGAACAGAACACCCTGAGGAAGCAGAGAACAGAACACCCTGAGGAAGGGTGACACAGACACACCACACAGTGAAAACAGAGATTACCTTTGTTAGAGGGGGCAGATAAATGTTGTGCCTTTGTGTAGTAATCCTGGTAACCTGCTGAAACACGTCTCTGGGCCTCTGCTGACAGGCAGAAAGGTGCTTAGTTAAAGCTCAGTAACTAATCACCTTTACATAACATAACACTGTGTAACAATCCTGCTTAAAGCAAAACTAACAACCCGGATGTCAACAAAGGAACAGCACCAACTAGTTGAACATCTTGAACAGGACACCCTGAGGAGGGGTGAACAGAACACCCTGAGGAGGGGTGAACAGAACACCCTGAGGAGGGTGAACAGAACACCCTGAGGGCTGAACAGAACACCCTGAGGGGTGAACAGAACACCCTGAGGGGTGAACAGAACACCCTGAAGGGTGAACAGAACACCCTGAGGGTGAACAGAACACCCTGAGGGGTGAACAGAACACCCTGAGGGGTGAAGGGCTGAACGGAACACCCTGAGGGGTGAAGGGCTGAACAGAACACCCTGAGGGGTGAAGGGCTGAACGGAACACCCTGAGGGGTGAAGGGCTGAACGGAACACCCTGAGGGGTGAAGGGCTGAACAGAACACCCTGAGGGGTGAAGGGCTGAACGGAACACCCTGAGGGGTGAAGGGCTGAACAGAACACCCTGAGGGGTGAAGGGCTGAACGGAACACCCTGAGGGGTGAAGGGATGAACAGAACACCCTGAGGGGTGAAGGGCTGAACCAGAACACCCTGAGGGGTGAAGGGCTGAACCAGAACACCCTGAGGGGTGAAGGGTTTTGGGAGATAGTGAAGCAGCATTCAAGATGTCTGAAGTTATTCTGGATGTTGAATCAAATGTATCACTGCCCCAGTTCACTTTCTTTCCACCTCAAATGGAACACCTGTGGAAGACAATCAAAGGGAAAATGGAATGGTTGTGTAGTGGATGAAATGACTCCTGCTCAGGGAGATAAAGTAATGGAACGACTCCTGCTCAGAGAGATAACGTAATGGAATGGTTGTGTAGTGGATGGAATGACTCCTGCTCAGGGAGATAAAGTAATGGAATGGTTGTTGTGGATGAAATTACTCCTGCTCAGGGAGATAAAGTATTAAAGTAATGGAATGTCTCCTGCTCAGGGAGATAAAGTATTAAAGTAATGGAATGTCTCCTGCTCAGGGAGATAAAGTAATGGAATGTCTCCTGCTCAGGGAGATAAAGTAATGGAATGACTCCTGCTCAGGGAGATAAAGTAATGGAATGTCTCCTGCTCAGGGAGATAAAGTAATGGAATGACTCCTGCTCAGGGAGATAAAGTAATGGAATGTCTCCTGCTCAGGGAGATAAAGTAATGGAATGACTCCTGCTCAGGGAGATAAAGTAATGGAATGTCTCCTGCTCAGGGAGATAAAGTAATGGAATGTCTCCTGCTCAGGGAGATAAAGTAATGGAACGTCTCCTGCTCAGGGAGATAAAGTAATGAGGTTGTACCTGACTTTGGGTGTGAATGCAAAACTACACAGTACCAGCCATCAATGTCTGGTTTTTAATTGAATAGAAATACATTTACCCTTTTGCAGTTGACCAATCAACAGACTAGTGCTGTAAGAAAATATTAATTTAGGTTAAATAGATATTTATTTCCTCATACAAACATTCACTTCCAAAAACAAACAAAAAAAAGTTTTTTTTTAAATCTATGAAATCAATAATAGACTCAATTAAAGTGCAGCCAGGAAACATCCCAAATGGCACCCTGTATAGTAGTGCACTACATTTGACAAGGGACCATAGGGCTCTGGACAAAAGTAGTGCACTATATAGGGAGCCATTTGGGACACAACAGAGTTGTGGTTGTGAATACAATAACCAGTCAGACAGGTCAGAAAGGGAATCATAAAGTCACAGTAGGGAATCCGGAAAGTGAAATTTCAACTGGATCACATGTTCTGCTCCCTCCCTCTCCATTGGTCTAAAACACCAGGGGTTGTCCAGGAACATGTTCTGCTCCCTCTCCATTGGTCTAAAACACCAGGGGTTGTCCAGGAGCATGTTCTGCTCCCTCTCCATTGGTCTAAAACACCAGGGGTTGTCCAGGAGCGTGTTCTGCTCCCTCTCCATTGGTCTAAAACACCAGGGGTTGTCCAGGAGCGTGTTCTGCTCCCTCTCCATTGGTCTAAAACACCAGGGGTTGTCCAGGAGCATGTTCTGCTCCCTCTCCATTGGTCTAAAACACCAGGCGTTGTCCAGGAGCATGTTCTGCTCCCTCTCCATTGGTCTAAAACACCAGGGTTGTCCAGGAGCATGTTCTGCTCCCTCTCCATTGGTCTAAAACACCAGGGGTTGTCCAGGAGCATGTTCTGCTCCCTCTCCATTGGTCTAAAAACCAGGGGTTGTCCAGGAGCACGTTGTGAAACAGACAGATATGAAAGGCTATAGGAAAGGCTTTGCTCCTCCTCAGATCGGTAGAAAACAACAGTGACCAGTCCATATGGGACGACATGAAGCTACACTGAACAAACACATAAACAAACATAAAAGTGTTGTTCCCATGATTCATGGGCTGGAATGACAAGAAAAGTTCCATACACACATTTTTTTGGCATAAATTTGTTTCCATCCCTGTTAGTGAACATTTCTCCTGTGCCAAGAGAATCCGTTCACCTGACAGGTGTGGCATATCAATAAGCTGATTAAACAGAATGATAATTACACAGGTGCACCTTGTGCTGGGGACAATAAAAAGGCCATTTTGTCACACAACACAATGTCACTTATGTCTCAAGTTTTGAGGGAGTGTACACTTGTCATGCTGACTGCAGGAATGCCCACCAGAGCTGTTATCAGAGAATTGAATTTTGATTTCTCGAACATAACCCACATCCAACGTTGTTTTTACAGAATTTGGCAGTATGTCCAACCAACCGACCACGTGTATGGCGTCGTGTGGGGGAGCGGTTTACTGACGTCAACGGTGTGAACAGAGTGCCCCGTGGTGGCGGTAAGGTTATGGTATGGGGCAGGTATAAGCTACGGACACAACGAACACAATTGCATTTTAAATCGAGGGCAATTTGGAATGTCCAGAGATACAGTGACCATCCGATAGTGAACATTAGACCCTATATCCATATACTAGGGGCCTAATCCATTTATTTAAATCGACTGTTTTCTTTATATGAACCATAACATGTTGAGTTTATATTTTTTTCAGTATTAATGGGAATGTTTGTGTGTTTCAAGGTGTCCTTATCTCAAGGTAGAAACTGTTGGTAAATTAAATGCACCTCATTGGTTGAGTTGCTACTTCATCGACAAAAACCAATAGAAAATGCGTTGGTATGCATAAAAAGGCGCACGGCATTGCGCCCCAAAAAAACTAAATAGGATTTCCAACAGTGTTCTAGTCACGTGGGCTCCTGTATCCTAAAGCTGAACGCTGCCCAAGTCCTCCACTGGTCATTACCATCCGTTTCTATTGGGGTCTTTCAGTTTACACTCTGATGAAAGTCGTCCTTAATTTCCGCATCGGTTGCGTTGAGATGGTTAGCTAACTCTTGAGTCACCGCATCTCTGCCTATCTGATCGTTTCTCCTCTTCTCCATGATCAAGTCGTCAAAACTCTGAAATTCAAGGACGTGACTTTTCTTTTCAGAAAACAACATTTTCAACCTGTAGGGCTGCTTTCCGATACGGATCTCTCCTCCTATTTTAAATTCCCTCTTCCCGAACCTGCACCACGCAGCAAAGCACTCAGAGTTCCTCCAGTCCAGCTCTCTGTCTCGCGTTCCTACTTGCTGCACCGCGTTCTGCACCACCACCTCCGGAGGCAGCGCGCGGAATTTATACAGTCCGTTTACTATCCTGCCTCGCTTTCCCTGACTGGCATCTGTCAGGAAATTATTCTTGATTTCAGCCCGGTGCAGGTGAACGACCTGAAAGTCGCCCACGTACACAACCCAGTGAGGGTACTGGCCCGTAGCCACGAACTCCACCAAATCCCCCGGTATGCACTTGTTTAAAAGATTCTCAGTCGAATACGTGCTCATATCAGAGAGTTTGAGATTTTTCTCGTACACAGATTCGTCACGGTAGTACACAACACACTCCAGCTCGTTGCAGTTATCGTATTGTTTCTTTTCCTCGTTCTGATCCTTGTCCGGTCCGTCAACACGTTCCTCTTGTTCGTCGTCGTCCGCGGAGAAGATATAGGACACTCCGATCCGGGGCCCCAGCTCATCCTCCGTGTCAAACCCGTTCGGATCTGCGGTCGGAACATTGTCATAAGTCAGATGTGTCAGTTTCTCAACCTGGTTACCCATGCCACTTCCAGGTGGGTGGTGACAACAACAAAAAATAAATGACACGTTTCCACCTGTTCCAGGCGCGGAGGTGGTGATGTCGGTGCTTTAGGTAGGAAACGTAACACGACCGGTAAATCGATCCGGGTGGGACTAATTTCAAGGTGTGGGACGGTTCCAATCCATCATCAAATGCATCCGGTCAAAAATACAATACCGGGATGATGTCCAAAAGATTCTGGATATCAACCTAGTGAAAAAGAGAGAGGCATGTTTGAGTTTTTAAAATGTCCAAGGCGGTGATATTTGACATTGTCCCGTTAAACTCTTTGAGAGAGGTAGGTCAACATTTCAAACAGGTGTATACACCTGTTTAAACCGGTTAGCAGGCATTTTAAATCAAGAAAAGAAACGGAGTGTTTAACTCACCCCCAAGGTCTTGTAGATATTGAAAGTACATCACCGACGAGCCATTCGTTATTATCACAGGAAACGACATATAACTGTCTACAGCTTGGTTTTCGGTCTCCTTTCTCAGAAGACTCCGGTTATACGCGGCCGACTCCACCGTGGTTTCTGTGTGAACTGAAACTACCGGCTTGTTGCAGCGAACCTCACCACGGCTTTATTACGACGGTGTGTCTCTTAAAGAGACAGCGCACATTTATTACGTCCAACAAGTGATAACCACTAGACCACGTCCCTACACTCGTGCATTACTTCCTATTTGTTTTCCCTTCTCCTTATCGTGGGGACGTGGCGTTTGGTTTATGCCATATGTTCACCAGATGCACATGCGGTTTGCCATATCTGTATTTTGTTGTTGTGTGTTTTTTTAAAACCGGATGTCTAGCCTGCATTTTTTGTTGTTGTACTTGATGCACACGTGCCCTCGCAATGCTGCGAACGGTTTGATGCGCGGAGAAGATCATTTAGAGACCAACGCTACTAATTAGAACAAGATGACAGGTGTTCTCCTATGGACCTACTGGTTTCATAGACTGGCAGAGATACCAACAGACTGGGTCACCCAGGGTCAATTTACAGTTTCAGATTGTGTTTCTGACTCAGTGCTTTATTTTTAGCTGTTGTTGTGCAGAGTGGCTCCTATCTGTCTGTCTGCTGAGTGGTGACTGGGGTGGTGGGGGGTGGGGTGGGGTGGGGGGGGGAGATATCCAATACATCAGTCCTTTTTATTTTGAAACCTGACATTTGATTTCAGTTGTCTGTCCCTAGAAGGAATGTCTCCCCACCTGTCTGCCTGGCAGGGCTCAGAGAAGAGTGTTACACTGCTTCAAAGACCAACTGTTCAGGTGTTTTACCACCCGAATGAAGCCTGTGTGTTATAGTCCCCTGGTGCCTCTGTAGACTGTCCTGTCTTGTCCTGTCTTGTCCTGTCTTGTCCTGTCTTGCCCTGCCCTGCCTGGACACAAGGGTTAAGGTTAGGGATGGGACACATGGGTTAGGGATGGGACACATGGGTTAGGGATGTGACACATGGGTTAGGACACATGGGTTAGGACACATGGGTTAGGGATGTGACACTTGGGTTAGGACACATGGGTTAGGGATGTGACACATGGGTTAGGACACATGGGTTAGGGATGTGACACATGGGTTAGGGACACATGGGTTAGGGATGGGACACATGGGTTAGGACACATGGGTTAGGGATGGGACACATGGGTTAGGACACATGGGTTAGGGATGTGACACATGGGTTAGGACACATGGGTTGGGACACATGGATTAGGACACATGGGTTAGGGTTAGGACACATGGGTTAGGACACATGGGTTAGGGATGGGACACATGGGTTAGGACACATGGGGTAGGACACATGGGTTAGGGATGTGACACATGGGTTAGGGATGGGACACATGGGTTAGGACACATGGGTTAGGACACATGGGTTAGGGATGGACACATGGGTTAGGGATGGGACACATGGGTTAGGACACATGGGTTAGGACACATGGGTTAGGACACATGGGTTAGGGTTAGGACACATGGGTTAGGGATGGGACACATGGGTTAGGACACATGGGTTAGGAGACATGGGTTAGGACACGTGGGTTGGGACACATGGGTTAGGACACATGGGTTAGGGTTGGGACACATGGGTTAGGACACATGGGTTAGGGATGGGACACATGGGTTAGGACACATGGGTTAGGGTTAGGACACATGGGTTAGGACACATGGGTTAGGACACATGGGTTAGGACACATGGGTTAGGACACATGGGTTAGGACACATGGGTTAGGACACATAGGTTAGGACACATGGGTTGGGACACATGGGTTAGGACACATAGGTTGGGACACATGGGTTAGGAGACATGGGTTAGGGTTAGGACACATGGGTTAGGACACATGGGTTAGGACACGTGGGTTGGGACACATGGGTTAGGGTTATGACACATGGGTTAGGACACATGGGTTGGGACACATGGGTTAGGGATGGGACACATGGGTTAGGACACATGGGTTAGGACACATGGGTTAGGACACATGGGTTGGGTTAGGACACATGGGTTGGGACACATGGGTTAGGACACATGGGTTAGGACACATGGGTTAGGACACATGGGTTAGGACACATGGGTTAGGACACATGGGTTAGGACACATGGGTTAGGACACATGGGTTAGGACACATAGGTTGGGACACATGGGTTAGGAGACATGGGTTAGGGTTAGGACACATGGGTTAGGACACGTGGGTTGGGACACATGGGTTAGGGTTAGGACACATGGGTTAGGACACATGGGTTAGGACACATGGGTTAGGACACATGGGTTAGGACACATGGGTTAGGACACATGGGTTAGGAGACATGGGTTAGGACACATGGGTTAGGACACATGGGTTAGGACACATGGGTTAGGAGACATGGGTTAGGGTTGGGACACATGCGTTAGGACACATGGGTTAGGGTACATGGGTTAGGACACATGGGTTAGGGATTTGACACATGGGTTAGGACACATGGGTTAGGGTTGGGACACATGGGTTAGGGCACATGGGTTAGGCACATGGGTTAGGACACATGGGTTAGGGTTGGGACACATGGGTTAGGATCTGATCTCTCTGCTCTCTCTCCTTCTGATCTCTCTGCTCTCTGTCTCTGATCTCTTTGCTCTCTGCTCTTTCTCCCTCTGATCTCTCTGCTCTCTGTCTCTCTGATCTCTCTGCTCTCTGTCTCTGATCTCTCTGCACTCTGTGTCTCTGATCTCTCTGCTCTCTCCTTCTGATCTCTCTGCTCTCTGTCTCTGATCTCTCTGCTCTCTGCTATTTCTCCCTCTGATCTCTCTGCTCTCTCTCTCTCTCTCTCTCTGATCTCTCTGCTCTCTCTCTCTCGCCTTCTGATCTCTCTGCTCTGTCTCTGATCTCTCTGCCCTCTGCTATTTCTCCCTCTGATCTCTCTGCTCTCTGTCTCTCTGATCTCTCTGCTCTCTGTCTGTGATCTCTCTGCTCTCTCTCCTTCTGATCTCTCTGCTCTCTGTCTCTGATCTCTCTGCTCTTTCTCCCTCTGATCTCGCTGCTCTCTGCTCTTTCTCTCTGATCCCACTGCTCTCTCTCTCTTCTCTCTCTCTGATCTCTTTGTCTCTCTGACCTCTCTCTGATCTCTCTCTGATCTCTTTGTCTCTCTGACCTCTCTCTGTCTTTCTCTCTCTCTCTCTCTGATCTCTTT